>NW_004567137.1:3112829-3115704 GCF_000260355.1 Condylura cristata
TTGCTGCAAAAGACATATGTTTCTCTTTTTTGGTTGCTGAGTAATATTCCATTGTATATATGTACCACATCTTTTTTATCCAGTCATCTACTTTTCCCAGGAGTTTTTTCATTTTGCAGACTGAAATCTATACTCGTTAAGGAACAACATCCCATTATACCCTGCCCCTGTCTCTAACAATCACTGTTTCAATTTCTTTATCTATGCAGTATCTAGCTACTCTAGGAATCTCAAAAACATGGAATCATACAGTATTTGTATTTTGGGGACTGGCTTGCTTCACTTAGCTTCAGGATACATCTGTGTTGTAACATATGTAAGGAAAAAATCAAATTTTAGTATTTCTGTGTTAACAGTTTTCAAAACCAAGTCTTTATGTGCAGAATATTTATGGCAATGAAAATATTCTCTATGATATTGTAATGTTGCAGACATGTCATAATACATTTGTCCAAGCCCACAGAATGCACACCAGTAAGAGTGAACCCATAACAGCAGCTGTGGACTGTGGGGGACAATGAAGTCAGAGAAGAACCATCAGCTCTCAACAAAAGAAGGCTCTGGTGAGAATACTGATGATGGGGGAGGCTGCTCCCAGCCTTCGGGCTTCTCTTTATTTTCTCTGCTTTAGCTCTGGGAACAAAAGCAGTTAGATAGTTAATAATTTAGTGACTATTTCCATGGTGACTCTGGCAGGAAATAATCTTTGAGCTTTCTTTTGTTGTTGGTAGTAGGATTTTGTACACAGGCCATTTGACTTCAGCTACAACTTGCCTGGAGAAGTCAAGGCCATCTGGTCTACCCATTCTGCATTGTCTTCTCTAAATAAGGGAATGACCATCTTCCCAGAGAGGGATCCTGGGAAGGGGGAGACCCTGAGAAAGAGGAGAGACAGGCAAGGGAAAAAAACCCTTTTTAAGTAGAGAATACTGTGATATTGCTGGAATAACACAGTATGACGATAAATTGTTATTTTTTTTTCCTTTCAACAGCATTCTTTTACTTAGTATGCCTGGTCCTATTTGAAAATTTTACATATTTTCTGTTATTGAGAAACAGATATGCATTACTAAAAGATCACATTACTTAGAGTGTAATTTTTTTTAAAGATTTATTTATTTTTGCATACAGAACGGGGTACAGGCCAGAGGTACAGGGGCAGTGAGAGGATTCACCAGAGACAGAGTGGGGTGCAGAACAGGCCAATTAATAAAGTACACTGCTGAGGGGGGCAGCGGGTGGGTCAGGAGAGGTCTGCCACGCCATGTGGGTCACCTTCGGAGCAGGCGGGATTGAACTCGTGCTGAAGTGGCTTTAGCTTCTTAGTGCTGTGCTTTAACCTGCTTGTCCTCCCCAACCTAACAAGAAAAGAAAAGTCAGATCACAAGGAAGTCACTTTAGTGAGAGAGGCATGAAGGAATGTTTCTGTATTTCCCAGGAAAATGAATTGCTATTTCTTGAGACATAGTAGGATCTTCATGGGAACGACTAGGACTCCGAGAAGATAGCAAGGCCGACTTCTATTTTGCTCAGGAACACTTAGTACTTTGACTTAGCTCACAGGTACTCAGAGGTAATTTTTCGAATGACCAGCAGGGGGACCTGGCTGACTGAAGTGACTGCATTTGGAAATAATGGAGAAGGCAACAGCTAGTTTTTGACAATTATTTGGGTGCCTCTTTTATGTGTAATTTTAAAATCAGATGTTACTTTGTACTTTGTTTGGCTCCTTATTGATAGGTTAAATGACTTGATTAGACTAAGATTTTTTTGTTGACTCCATGACAGATTCACATTTTATTAAAATTTTAAAATATTCAAGATTTTTTGTCCCTATTTAGCCAACTTACATTTTTTAAGAAAAAATTATTTTATTTATTTACACAAAAATAAGTGGGGTGTAGGCCAGAGTTGTGGGGGAGGTGAGAGGACTCACCAGAGACAGAGTGGGGAGCTTAACAGGTTGATCTACTGAAATAAACTGCTGAGGGGAGCAGCGAGTGAGACAGGAGAGGTCTACTGTGCCATGTGGGTTATCTGCTGCCTGGGGATTAAACTGCAGTAACTGCCAATAGCTTCACAGTGCTGAGACTTAACACCCTGCACCACCAGGGAGGCCCCCAACTTTCATTTTTAAACCTACATCCAGGCACACTTTTCCCCCTTCCTGTGAAATACTAGGTAATTGTGACTTGCATAGGAATCAAACTTGATCCTTTTCTTTACCTGACCCCCTTCCACATGCAAATCCTTTTGGTTCTGCTGGCAAAACATAATATTGATATATTCCATGTCTACACAGGTCTCAACACTGCAGTCATAGTCCAAATCTCTGGTTTATTTCTTGGACCTTAAAATAACCTTAATTTAGCTTTCTTTATTCAACTGCCTCTTCCACTCACCTCACTCTCTCAAAAACTATTCTTAAATTATCAGCCAGAATGTTTAATTAATTAATTAAGTCATACAGAAGTGGGGTACAAGCCAGAGGTGCAGGGGCAGTGAAAGGCTTCACCAGAGACAGAGTGGAGAGCAGAGCAGGCAGATCTACAAAGTACAGTGCTGTGGGGAGCAACGGGTGGGTCAGAAGTGGTCTGCTGAGCCATGTGGATCACCTCTGGGGCCGGGGATTGAACCCGCAGTGAAGTGGCTGAGGCTAGCTTGAAGTGCTGTGTCCTAACCCATTGCACCACCAGGGAGGGCCCAGAATGTTTTTTTTTTTTTTTTTAAGATTTATTTATGCATACGGAACTGGAGTATAAGCCAAAGGTGCAGGGGCAGTGAGAGGCTTCACCAGAGACAGAGTGGGGAGCAGAACAGGCCGAATGATAAGTGCACTGCTGAGGGGAGCAGCAGGCAGGTAGGAGAGGTCTGC
>NW_004567137.1:3116014-3123654 GCF_000260355.1 Condylura cristata
TCTGTCTCTGGTGAAGCCTCTCACCGCCCCTGAGCCTCTGGCCTGTACCCCAGTTCTGTATGAACAAATAAATAAATCTTTAAAAAAAATATATATATATATATATAAGACAACAAAATTCTGGTGCTCTGTAATGGGGAAGTGAGGCAGGTTTGGAGAGCAGGAAGAGTCTTCCAAAAATTCTCACCACACCTGGAGAAGTCCTTCTACAGGACTTACCAAGCCTTTCATGTTTTGACCCTGACTGCTGTGATCCTGTGAGACCTCAACTTCCCCTACTCTCCACACAAAGCACTGGCCTTCTCTGTGCCTGGAACACAGCAGATTTCTCTGCCTCTAGCCTGTTCTTCCAGATTCTTTCATTCAGGCCCAGTCTGTGACTTCTGCATGTAAAGCACCTCCACTTTATCTTTTTTTCTAGTTGAATCTATTATTGGCTTTGATTAGTATAAGCCATTATATCATTCTTTCATATCTTTTCCTATGCGCCTTTTTCTTCTTTACTAGAATACAAATTGACTTTTTGGTTGGCTTTTCCCTAACACTTAAACACTGTGTGTATAGTAAACACTAAGTCTATAAAAGAGAAGAGTGGCGGATTTGTTGCTATGGCTCTTCTCTGCTCCTCCTCATTGTGACACTGCTCTAACCATTTACCAGATCAGTTGTAGAGAGACATCTTGTAGATCAGTGAAAATATATCCTAGATTCACTATTCCTTGGATCTGATATGAAATTTGTGACCAGGGCACTCTCACTGCCATTACTGATGTCTAGTGAATGAGTTTTAGCAGAAATATCACCTTTAGCCACAGGAATATTTTAATCATGAGTGTAGGGAACAGACATTTTCCTCACCTCTTCTTTGGGTGTATATTATCAATGATATATTTTCCAGGAGTCATTAGAGAATTGGGTGGGCTAAAATCTTAGATCCACAACAGAATTCATAGCTATCTTTTATCTTTGAGTAGAAGCTGTTGGCTTCTATTCAACATGCTGCCTAGATCCTGAGTGCTCAATTTAACAAATTTTTACAATTCTATACTCCCGTGTAACTACCACTCAAAATGAAAATTTAACTTTTCGTTGCCTTCCAAACTGTGTTCAAGTTTTCAAGGCCAGTTAATCTTCCCCTCAGCCTGCAAGGTTTTAATAAATATTCTTGAGGCTATTTTATATTTCACCTATCATTTGAATTCTTATACTTCTTTCTATTGGATTGAAACTAATGAGAACCAATGATTGTTGAGAGATTTGCACATCATCTCGATTCATAACTATCCTGTGAGGTAGGAATAATTTTTCTTCTATTTTTATATCTTATTTATTTCAGTTTTAATTTTTTAAAAAGATTTATTTATTTATGCATACAGACCTGGGGTAGAGGCAGAGGCTCAGGGGTGGTTAGAGGATTCACCAGAGACAGAGTGGGGAGCAGAACAGGCAGATCGACAAAATACACTGCTGAGGGGAGCAGTGGACAGGTCAGGAGAGGGCTGCTGTGCCATATGGATCACCTCTAGTGTGGGGATTGAACTCATGCTGAAGTGGCTTTAGCTTCTTAGTGCTGCACACAACCCGCTGAGCCACGAGGGAGGGCCAGATTTCAGTCTTAATTTTACCCAGTAGCAACTAAGCAGTATATTACTTAGTCTTCACATATTTGTAGCTATTTCCCATTATTAAAAATAGTTGAATCTAGTTTTTTGAAATTATGATCAGAAAGCTTACTTGACATAATTTCAATTTTTGTAGTTTTATTGATAATTGACTTGTGTCCCCAACATATGTTCTATTCTCGAAAGTGTTTGAAGTACACTTGAAAAAAAATGTGTATGCAGTTGTTTTGGGGTGAGTATTCTGTAGATATGTGTTGAAACTATTTAGTCTAGATCCTCATTTATTTAAGGTTGTGGTTTCCTTATTTATTCTCTATCTTGTCAATCTGTTCATAACTGTAAATGGAGAATTAAAATCCACTAGTATTATTGTGTTGTTGTCAATCTCTCTCCTTAGTTCTGTTAATTATTGTACTGTGTATGATACAACACCATGTTATATTATATCCCCTTCTCCTTGCTAATAACCTCACAAGATTTGGTACTTTTTCTTTCACTTGTTCCTGCAAAGATTTTTAGCAGTTCCTTATTATGAACCATGATGGAGATTATAACAATGATCACAATTATGAGAGCAAACATTTTTACTGTGTGTCAGGTGTAGTTAAATCCTGCCCCTCAGTTTATTTAGTTCTAATAGGTAGGGTTAGAGTAAGATCTGTAAATAACATTTTTACAGACTATAAATCTGAGGCTCAGACAGCCTGATGACTTGGCAAGTACACCTGGAATATGATGGTAGTGACTCTGACTCTCAGCCTGTCCTGAAAGCCTGTATTTCAATCACTGCTATGTACAGCTTTTGATACTCTATGTATGTATGCCCTTGGTCCTATTATTAAAGAATTGTCTTTGTTTCTGCCTAAGGCAGCTTTCACCAGTGTAAATGTGTGGGTGTGAATGTTGCCAGCTGGTGCTCTTTTAGATAAGATCCTGTTAGCCCCAAACACGTAAGTCCACCTTGTCTTTAGAAACTTGGAAAACAGCCAGGCTGGCCCTTGGCCAATGTGTGAAGTAGAGGAAGTTTGTCTTGGGCATTTTATCCTCCTCTGTACTTTGCCATACCCTCTAAATATCCTGCCAACTGAAGACTCCTCTAATTTTCAATTCCTGAGCTCAGATCTTAACAGAATAACTGAACCCTTTAGCCTGTTTACTAGTTGAGGTGCCCTGGGATTCTGTTGTCACCTCCCCTGCCCTTTTCACATCTATGCTTGAGTCAGTTTTCCTCTGGCATCCCCATCCATGCTTGTTCTGGTGTCCTGAGTTGGGGAGGGTGGCAAAGGCCCTCAGACCCCAAGATATTCAGGAGTCAGAATGTCTGTCAACCTTGGCAAGCTTGATAGTGTGTCTTTCCCAGGAAAGGAGACAGGGAAGGCTTTATCATAGCAACCACTCATCAGAGAGCATTTGCTCTGTGCCCTGCATAGAATATATATACAGCGAGTCCTTACAAGAACCATAGCTGGTTCAGTCAAGGCCCTCATACAAAAGGGAGGCCCACAACACAGATGGAATAATGAAAACAATTTAACAAAGGGACTATCTGCAGATGTACAGGTAAATTTAAGGGAATCAGTCAGGGTTATTGAGACACCCAGGAAACTAGCAGCAGTAGGAAGCTGCTCCCACTCCTAGGCTGAAAGGGCACATGAGGAAATGGTGTAACTAGACACTGATGAGGAGCTGCTCCAGGAAGAGCTCCTTTCAGAAGCCACGTGCAGTCAGGAACCCAGTAAGTGCCAGAACCCAGCAAGTATGGGTGGGGTGGGGGTGAGGGTAGAAGGTGAGGGAACAACTGCGGGGTCATTGTGGTATTGGGGGCAACAAAGAACCTCCTGATTTCCCATTGGTTGAAACTAATAGAAGCCTGAGCTCAAGGGAGCCTGCAAGATCCAGTCCTGAAGTATCCATCACTGTGGCACTCAGTACAGGGCTCCAGAACAAACACAGAGTAACCAGGCTAGAGGCCCAAGGGAGGCCAGTCCAAGGAAGCAGCAGGGCCAGGAGCTGAACTGACTCTGTCATCTCTCCATGATTGGGTTCTCCCACCATCCAAGCTCTTACAGTTTTCAGTGTCTTCTGCAGGGAGGTTTTGGGTGATTCCTAGGGGAGGAATCTTGAACAAGTGTTCTAGTCATTCTTTTCCCATGGAATTGGAGGTAGTTTTGGCCCAGGCATGGATAACCCTGTTTGTTGGGGGTGAATCTGGCCCATTATGTGGAAACCTAAATGTGTCTTAAACAGTTTCCACTGGTGAATGAGAGAAGCCTGATTTACAGATTAAAGGGCTCACTCATCTGTTTAAAATGTGCCTGCACATCAGAGACGCTAAGCAAAAAGTCCCTTCATGACACCTTCAGGCAGCATTGCAGGCCTTGGCAGTGGTCAAAGGCCACTAACATGGTTAAGTTTATGAAGCAGAGAGCTCATAAAATGGTGAGACCAGAAAACAGCTAATAAATTGGGAGAATCATTTTGCATCAACACAGGAGAAATTGAGACTTGTGGTTTCTTTGTGAGAGAAGTACTCGATTGAAAAACTTCTGTAAACAAAAAAAACCCTATCCACCTGGTTGAACCCATCTGAGACCGACCAACTGATAGAAAGTTCACCACCACCTGGAGACATTTCCTGTGACAAAAGATGGGGAGGTGCAGAAAAGCACTCCTGTGAAAAAGAACAAACTCAAAAGAGATTTCAATAAGCTCATTTCATATTAAAGAAATGAAGCTCTAATGGTGGCTTATTATAGTTCATTATTTTACTTCCAATTAAGTTTTTGCTTTGCTCTTTTGTAAAATTAGGCTGCAACTTACTAAGATAGTTTATCTTTGTGACTGCCCTTTTAATGATAGTCAGATGATAGCTTCTCTACATAATAAATGGTGAGGCCAGGAAGAGGAGCAAGATGATGCATTAAGAAGCACAAGAAAACTTATTTATTTTAATTTTTATTACTGAACTAATACTGGTCTACAAGACTGTATATGACATAGAGGAATAGGGTCACACCTCTTCAGATGTTGTCACCATACCACACCCACCATCAAACCACCTTTATCTCTTTACCATAAATCATTGGGTCCTTTTCTCCTTTGTTCCACCCTCATACTACTTGTTTGATTGCCTCAATTATTCTGCAGTCATATCTCTTGGGCTTGTTTTTGGTTTGGCTTAATTTTATCAGTTCCTTTGTTTTGTTTCTCTATATTCCACATATGAGTGAAAACATTCAGTACTTCTTTCTCCTCATCTATTTCACGTAGCATAACCCCCTGCCCATCTCATTGAGAATGGCAAGATTTCATCATTTTTTATAGCTGAATAGTATTCCATTGTGTATTTATTCCATGTCTTTTTAATCACTCATCATGGGCCACTTGGGTTGTTTCCATAATGTGGTTATTGTAAATAGCACTGCAGTAAACATAAGAATACTTCTATCTCTTCAGATTTGTGTCTTTGCATTCTCTGGATAAATATCATGGAATAAAATTGCTGGATTCGTATCTAATTTAGGAATTAAAACATGCATCATGTTATAGGGTACAATGGCTTGACATTATGATGCCTATAATTTGAGAATAGAAAATAGTCTTAAAATAGCCTTATCCTACAACACTGTGAAAAGCAAATAAAATGTGCTTTGCTACAATCAAACAGCATATTATAGGCTTAGAGAACCTTCCATTATTTTTTCAAAAAATGTTCTTTTAAAATTTTATCCTGTTAAGCTTTTTGAAGTGTGGAAGTAGGTTTTGTGAGACAATCTTTGTTATTTATCATCAAGGTGGATTATACTTGCTCTAATTATTATTTTTTTCAGAAGTTAGTATTTTGAGAAGTTGGTTATTAAAGTTTATCAGGTAGTAGCATTTCAAATTTTACCTGGTTTGTTTCAAGATATAACTAGTAGAGGCACACTATATATGAATAGTCATATATTCATGAAAAAAAATGTACCATTTTCCTTTTGTTATTCTGGGTTACTGGTGTCTTAGGATACTGGAGATGCACCAGGGAGGCTGGGGGCTCTGAAAGGTTGTTACAAGGGCTCCATTTAAGCAATGATCTTAGGAAAGGAGAGTCGCAAAAATAAACAAGCTAGTATATATATCCAATGCTCCTACAGACCAGGAACTTAGAATTAACAGCAAAAATTAAGACAGAGATCAAGCCATGATCTTATCGGTAAAATAGAAGATAAGGCTGAGTAATGTCCTCAGAATCCTAGAAATGGTTTACATTTCGCATGCTCTTTAAACCCACCAAAGCCATTTGTTTATAGTTGATATGTATAGGAAGTGGCAATGATCCAGTCTGTGCCTATTATAGGGAAAAGATGATCAGTATTATTTTCCAATCAGACTTGCATGATGATTTGGCTAATGAGATAAAGAAGTTATAAAGGGGCCAGAGGAGTGATTTCCTCTTCTTTCTCTTACTTTGGGAGGCAGGGAAAGCAGTATCTTTGAACTGTGTCAGCCGACCATCACCATCTTTGCATTAGCTGAGCTTGAGTCAGGAAGGAGAGGCAAAGTGATGCCTAATTGGGGAGACAACAGCTACCCCATGGGCTGTCATTTTTCCCAGTAGGACTCTAGGACTGGTGCACCTACAAATGAAGCATAGTACAGCTGCCCTTTGCTTCCACCCAGGTGTTCTTTGTTGGAACCTGGGTCCTGCTGATGTCAGCCACAAGACCCAGGGACCAATGCATCCTCAATCCAGAAATGCCTTTTCCTGAGCAGCCCATGGTCTTCCTCTGCTCTCCTTTCTCCAGTTGGCCCAGAGCAATAATGTCTCTTAGGAAAAGATGAATCCAACCTAAGTAATGAGTTCCCAAATGTGAGAGACACAGCCACGTTAGCAGTTTCAAATTTGGGTCAGTTAGATTCCATGAAAGACATTAATTTTAGAAAATCAACACTTGTATTTCCATTCAATATTGATTTCCCATCTATCTCTGCATATGTGACTTGAAGTTGCATGCGAAACCAACTCCAACTGAGTCCATGTGAAGAGACACAGCCACATTTATTTTAGCATAAAATGGAACAAGCAGTTTCAGACCTCTCTTGAATTGCATTCATCTACTAAGAATATTGTAGTTATACTGTGAGTGATTGTATTTTGCTTTATCCAGTTATCTCCACATTGTTCCCTCTCATTTCCATAACCTCCTTCAGAAAAAAAGTTACTTTTGTTGAATTTTGCTCTTTGCCAGAAGCTATGTAAGTTCTTCACGGCAGCCCTATAAAACATAATTGACTCTTCTCTCAGTTTGTGGGTATTTTTAAACAAAAGCTAGAGCATTTAACCTTCCCACGGACATACAATAAGTAAGAAGGGAGTAGGGGTTGGGTGTCAGAGGCTCAGTTTATTGGCGTGATTTTTGGAGCAGACATTGCTTGTATGCTTAACATTGTTCTTACACATGCTAACATAGAGATATAATTGATGGCAAAAGGGGCCATATGCTTGGCCTCTTCTCTCTCCTGTGTCCTGGTTCCTGTTTGTACTCTTTCTTTCTCCGTGATGCATCAACTGATTTCACAGTACTCAAGATGTGGAGAAGCTCATCTGGAGCATGAGTTCACTGCTTATCACCCCACTGTCTAGATATTTGGGTCTGTAGGAGATATGTCCACTGGAGACATAAAAAGCAAAGACTGAATTTCCTGGAACCAAGCTTTCTCTGTAGATATTGGAAAAGATACTAAGGTGTGGGGAAGATGTGACAATAAAAGGAACCATGAGGGAAATTTTGGGGGTGATAAACTGTTCTTAGATTATTTGTAAAACCAAGGGTTTTATCATCATGACCACAACTTTCCATGAGAAAGGCATTTCTATGGTAACTCACAACACACAACTTTATGAACACAGAACTGAAACAAAATGTTCCTCAACAGCACGTATCTTTACTATGTGGGATGTGCCTTAAAGCTTTCTTTTCTATTTTTTAAAAAAATATTTATTTATGCATACAGAACTGGGGTATAGGCCAGAGG
>NW_004567137.1:3123864-3136110 GCF_000260355.1 Condylura cristata
TTTTTTTTTTTTTAAAGATGCTAGTCCAGATCCAATATTTTGATCTTGTAACCCACTAATGGGTCAGGACTCGCCAACTGAAACATATCACCATACATAATTATTTCTCACTCATAATAAAATGAATTTTCAAAGTATAATTAATTCCCAATTATACATAAAATATTTTTCAAACTATTTTTTATTCCCTCTGTCCCATATCCTTCCTGAAGATGAGAGAGCCAGTAAGGGTAGCATCATATGAGAAAGATGTTAAGATTAAACATATGTCGGTTGAGAATATATTTAGTTAGACATGAAGGAGATTAGGGACTTTATTGGCTACACATCAGCTAAGATTACCTCTACAAAGTTATTGTAATCTTTTAACAAATGTTAAGATTTGTTTGGTTGCATATTGGGGACAACTGAAAACAATTTGAAGGTGGTCAAGTCTTTGGGGGTTATTATAAAATCTGATAGGTGTGAAAGTCATATTGTAGTTAGAAACTTATCCTTTTCTGATGTTTTTGCTGACATATTTATTGACATCATGGTGTCTATCAGACAAACTTTAATGACCATACAAGACTGGAGGGAAGGTGGAGAGTAGCACATACTTTATTCAGCATCAGCTACAGCTGAGGCTCCTTTTGGACACTACCATGTGTGTGCCCTTTGTAATGAAAACTCCCTTGGAGGAGAAGGGAAGAAGAGGTGGGGCAAACTTCCACGACCCCTTGAAAGCTAGCCGTTGACAAATTTAACTCCATGGTTCTGATCCTGGGGTGTCTGGAGTAGTGGAAATGAGCATGCCACTGTCTATTCCACTGTGCAGAAGTAGCTACCTGGAGACCCTAGAATAAACAAGTACAGAGAGACTGGGGAAGAAAATCAGAATTTGAATAACATGAAACCAGCAGTGAACTTATCTAGTTTCTAAATCTCTAACATTGAGAGCTCCAGATGCCTCTTGTTCGGGCATGCAAGGCAGGAAAAGGGTTACACAGAGAGCTCCTAGCTATAAAGCCACATAAAATGAAAGGCACTAAATGAAAAATTTGTTAATTAGATTTTATCAAAATTTAAAGCCTTTGTTCATGAAAGACAATATTAAGAGAATGAAAAACAAAGTACAGACAGAAATTTTTGTAAATCACATATTGGGCAAAAGTTAGTATCTAGAAAATTATGAAGCAATTATTAAATCAATAATAAGGGAACAAACAGCCTTCCCCCTATTTACATAGAAAAAGTTCTTGAACAGGCTTTTCATCTAAGAAGGCATATGGAAGGCAAATAAACACACAAGAAAACTTTAGTCATTAAGGAAATGCAAATTAAAGCCATGTGAGATACCACTGAAACCTCTACCAGAATGACTGAAGTAAAAGATTGTAATAGTAGCAAGCACTGACAAAGATGTGGAGCAACTAGGACTCTCAAACATTGCTGGTGAAAATGTGACAGAGATCAGCATTCTAGAAAATAATTGGGCAGTTTCTTACGAAGTTAAACACATGTTTCCATATGATGCAACAGTACTAGATGATCATATATATCCTAAGGAAATAGAAATGAATGTTCACCAAAAAATCATACCTGAATGTTTATATCCATTCTATTCATACTTGTCTCAAACCAGAAATAACACGAATGCCATTCAGTAGGTAAATGGAGGGACAAGTTGTGGTACTTAAGTGGCTTGGAATATTAGTTATGCAGCAACTTGGATTTATCTGAAAGAAATTATGTAAAAGTTGACAGTCTCTTAAACTGCACAGCACTGTTAAATGCATAGGACATACTTGAAAGGAAAAGTTGATAGTTGCTAGTACTTGTGTTTTTGGGGAAGAATATGTGACTAAAAAAGGCACTATGAGGGAATCTTTTGGGGTGAGGAAACTGTTCTATATCCCAATTATGGTGGGGGGTTATATGAATCTAAATACGATTCATATTATATGAATCTAAATACGATTCATATTATATGAATCTATATACCTCGTAAAATTCATAGAGCTATAAATCAAAAGGTTGATATAGATCAAAAGATCACATGCTGGCTAAACCAGCATATGGTTTAGAAACAAAAGTTTTAAAACAAAAATCAATAGTGGCAGCAGCTGTTGAATCTAGGGAATGTCTTTTGTAGGTTTGGAAAGTTTTAATATAAAAGGCAAGAGAACATATTTAATCAAAACACTCATTTAGTTCACAATGTACTTGACATATTGGTTTAGGAATCAGCTTCTAATTTCAGATTTTTACTTTCAAGTTCTGGCTGACAGCTGACTAGTTGTGTGACCTCAAGCAAGTCACTAAATCATCTGTATCCTCATGTTTTAACCTGTATAAAAGAGTTGTATTTCTTTTAGTTTTTGTCAGAATTGAGTGTATCTGTAGTATGTGCTTAAACACCAATGATCATTATGTACTACTGTTATTATTTATTATTACTGTTATTGCAAACTATTGACATAAACTAGATCTTTTGAATATTCAGTTTTTGACTGTTCTGATAAAAGTATCTGTCTCTGGCCCTCCCTGGTGGCGCAGCGGGTCAAAGCACTGCACTAAGATTAAGCCACTTCCTCATAAGTTCCATCCCCCCCGCCCCCGGAGGAGTTCCACATGGTGTGGCAGACCTCTCCTGACCCGGTCGCTGCTCCCCTCAGCAGTGTACTTCCTCAGTCGGCCTGTTCTGTTCCCCAATCTGTCTCTGGTGAATCCTCTCACCCTCCACATCTCTGGCCTGTACCCCAGCTCTGTATGAATAAATAAATAAATCTTAAAAAAAAAAAAAGTATCTGTTTCTGCATCTTTTATTCTAGAACAAACCATCTAAAAACTCCAGTACTTTTCTACTTTTGTAGAAAATCTTTGCTGAGTTTTCTTTGGTTCACAGTGAAACAAAATGCTTATGTAGAGAGTGGTTTGGACCCTATGTTAAAATGTGTTACTTTCTAAATCATTATTAGTGTCCTAAGATTCTAGAAGCTGCCAGAAAGAATTAAAATGAGTTTTACTGTAGTTGTTTAAGGGTAAGCAATGTTCAGTTATTCTATTATCTCTTGAAAATTATACATTTTTTCTTTGAAAGGAAATGAAAGCTTATTTATGCTCATCAAATTGAAACCAGCACAGAAGCTCAAGGGAAAAATTCATGGGTTGATTTTATCTCCTTTTATAGAATTACTCTTAGCATAGTGTGGAGCAATTCAAATGTTTTACATAAAGTGTCATACAATTGAAAAATATAGTTGAATGAAATGTAAAGTCATTGATAACTCCTAAAATTTGGAGGGAAATGCATTTTTGTTGGTTGATCCTTCACTTCCCTATTGAACATTTTGATTTGTGATTTGATTAATGATATAGAAAGAAATGCTTATGAAAATATCAGTAGATTCCATGACGATGGAAGGATTCTTGATAGTTGAAGAATGGCTTGAAGCGAGCAAAATAAAATTGTTATGATCATTAAGATTTTCTTTTCACATCCAGAAAATCAACTGTAGAAATGGAATATGAAACTTTACTACAGTGTATATGAAGAAGACCTACTTCAACTTGAGCTAAATATGAGAGTATTAAATTCCTTCTATTGCTATATAACTATTGTCAAAACTTAGTGACTTAAAGGAACATAAATTTATTCTATTACCATTGTAGAGATTGGAAGTCTAAAATGAGGAGGCATGGGCCCTCCCTGTTGGTACAACAGGTTAAAGCACAGCACTATACAGCAATCAGCAGCCACTGCAGCACGAGTTCAACCCTTTAGCAGGGAGGTGACTCACATGGCGCAGCAGACCTCTCCTGTCTCACCTGTTGCTCCCCTCAGTAGTATATTTCAGTACATCTGCCTGTTCTGCTCCCCACTCTGTCTCTGGTGCATCCTCTCATCCCCTGTACCCCAGTTCTATATGCATAAATAAATAAACCTTTAAAGGTAAAATAAAATGTGGAGGCAGGGCTGCCTTCCTGCTAGAGGGGGTATTTCTTTCTCTTTCTGCTGTGTTTCTGGAAGCTTTGTGTATTGCTTGGCCAATACCCTGCATCCCTCCGACCAAAATTTCTGCCTACCTCCTTGTAAGAACTGTTACCTTTACATTGGTTCACTCAGAGAATCCATATCATTTCCCCCTTTTGAACATCCTCAATGTAATTGCTTCTGTGAAGTCCTTTGTGTAATGTAAAGCAGTAGATTCATAAGCTGCAGGGGGTAGGTCCTCGATATCTTTACAGGATGATTATTCAGCCTGCTACAATGAAACAACAGTGCGATATGATTGCCAAAATTATGGTGTCATTAGACGTATGCATATATTGAAAAGAATATTATTTTGATAGTATGCAATACATTTATTAATCATATAGCAAACAATATATATAACAATAAATAAAGCAATACTGCAAATGAAAGAGGTTATAATTACAGTCTGCTTTTCCCTATTAGAGAATATGCACAAAGTTGTGTTCAGTTCTGACTATCAGGCTTTGTTTTTATGTTGTTTTTATATAATTACAATATGAATTTATGGAACGAGGTGGAAGAATCCACAATACAATAGTATAAGCATACAGATCAACTGGCAGCAAAAAATAGGGGAGAAGTTAATGAACTCTTGGCAAATCTCAGGAAATTGGACAGTCAGAATGGGTGGGGCCCTGTCCAGAGGATTCTGGACTGCTATCCATTTGTAGGAAGAGGAGGCCATTTCTCAGAGCAAGTCTTCCCGGCAGCTCTCTCCAAATCATGGAAAAGGCTTCAGGAATACAGGCATAAAGCCCTTGATATCTCAGATTTTCTTAAATTTGCTGACTATATTTATACCATTTTCCAGAAGCACCTTATCAAGACCACCTGTTAATTTTAATCTAGCTAGGATCTCTCTGTATTGTCAGACTTTATCTGTTCTTGCTTTTTACCTATCTGTTAATCACACTTTAAAATATAATCAAACAGGAACACAGTCAAAGAAATATTGTGAAAGGACATTAGAAGGCAGAAATAGAATAAAAAATTGGAGATGTGTACTGGAAAAAAGGTGGGGATGTAGACGATAGGAATATTTTCCTCTTTGAAGGGGTGGCATAAGGAATAAGCATTAAAGAGGTGAAAACTTTAATACGGCCACCTCATAAAAAAGCTGGAAATATTGGGGAAATGACTTCAATTCAAAGGAAGGAACAGCTGTGCAGCCCAGAATGGGTTCCCTTGAGAGCTGTGGGTTCTTTGGCACTGCAGGCACAGACTCCTTGTGGTTTCTAGAAGAGCAATGCAGACTACAGAGAGTACTGGGTCAGAGTTTCCAAGTCCCTCCCAACTCTCAAGCTCCATGCCTGCAGTCAGTATAAGCCTGTCGCTTTTGGAGGCAGAAAGAGAAGTGGTCAGAACACAAGCCCTAGAGCACTGATAAGGCCTTTGTCAGGGTCTGAATGGGCTGTTTTGATGCCCCGACAGATCCAGGACGGAATATAATTTCCTCTGTTTGTCCTATAAGGAGTGTTTGTAACTTGGATTTGCAGCAAATGCCTTAGCCTGTGGACATGTCCAGCTGGATTTCAAAGAAAGGAAATGGTTTTGCATACGTGACAATTAACAGGATTCCTGCTGATTAATTGTTTTACCTTATTGTTTTCATCACAAGCAAATAGGTAGCTCTCTGTTTGAGAATAACTTCAAGATAGCAGTTTGCATTTAATGTTTTACACTGCATATGATTTCCCTAATGTCTAAACCTTCTATAGGTTCTTTTATTCTGACCATGGAAATGGAACTGTTTTTTTCTACCCAGATCAACACCATCTTTCAGCAAATGTTACTTTCTGTGAATCTATTAATTTTCCATGTTACAAATAAGAAATTTTCTATTAAGTACCTCCCCCATTCTTACTCTGATTATTTTACATAATTTTCTTTTAACCTTTCTACTTCCTCCCTCTTCTTTATCCAAGTTAACTGACAAAAGATGGGGTGGGCTTCTGATGCTGTCCTCTTGTCTTGCCATAAGCCATTCTATGAATATGCTCATTTCTGCATCTCTCATTTCCCCTTTCCTTGTGTTTCCATGACAAAGGGTTCCTCCTCCTTTTTTTTTTTTTAATCGAAAAGCACTTTTTACTTGAAGATAAAGGCAGAGTTAAGTTCTATATTTGTGAAAAATGCAGGGATATCATAATAGAAAAGATCAGGGTGAGCAATGCATATGAGCCAGGCTTAATGAGATGATTTCAGAATTCTAAAGTTTGTCCCTAGTCTTTGCTCTCTTTTAAAATATGATTGTATGGACCTGTGAAGTGCCACAGTCCACACACATGTGTTGCCATCACTTTATGTTTGGAGGCAGATGTATTAGGACACAGGTTTTGAGTTCACCTCTTGAGTCTGTCTTCATCACAGGCATCAGCTTATTCATTTCCTGAGTCTCCCCTTTGTTCTTCTCATTCTTTATCAGATTTTTACATATTTCTGTTAAACTTTTCTCTGAGATGAAATTTCATATCTGTTATTGTCTGTTTATATCAATATCTATTCATAATTGCCCATCCTGGACATTGCATGAAAAATAGGACCTTGTCATATCTGTAAGAGATAGGTAGGAAATAAAAAGGAAAAAGAAAAAGAAAGAGATCATTGAACTTAGAAAGTGAAAACCATTCCACTACCCATATGAAACAGCTTCTCACGTGACAAAGTGGTTCATTTTTCTGAGAATTGCTAATGACTCTCAGCATTAGGAAATAGGGTCTTTCGTAAAAATTTTCCTCTTCCTCCCCATTTCCATCCAATCCATCATCAAGTCCTTTGCCTACCTTCAATGTAATGTTATGTTGGTCCCTTTCATTTCTACCACTGCCACTAGAGTTTATCAATATTTTACCTCTACTGAAGCCTCTGTGTCATCACTTATTCTCCTAGAATCTTTCTTTACTCAGCAGCAAGAGCAATGTTGTGTCAAATACCATTGAGCAGTGAGACTGAAAATTGTGCATTAAACAAGCAAGTGTAGCTGGCAAGGCAGTTGGACATAGACTTTGGAACTCAAATTGGAGTGGAAAGGTAAGTGGAGGTAAAGGTCAAGATAAGAGATACAGGTCCAATGTATGAGCCCTGGGGCATGTCATTGTTTAGCCCTTTGGGATATAGAACCTGCAAAGAAGACTGAGAAGATGCTGGTGGAATTCAAGAGAAGCCCAGACTATGCTATTTGGCCAGCCAAGAAAAGAACATAGAAGGGAATGGTCAGTGGTGTAAAATACTGCTGGGACCGTTGATTAAGTATCATGGAGGTAAAGGTGACCAGAGCAGCTTCAGTAGATTCATGCAAATAACAGGTGGCTTCAAAGAGGATGGAAAGAGTTAAAATGGAGATAACAGATATATACAATTCTGTTCATGAGATTTTCTGTGAGGAGGTAGCTAGAGTAGAGGATGGGAGTCACAGGAAATGACATAGGTGCCTTGGCAAGTGCTTGTGGAAGTTCTGTTTCACTTGCTTCTATTTTCTTGGAGAAATAGGAAGCAATGCTATCAGCAGGGTGGGAGAGTAACGATTAGGGACAAGCTGTTGGCATTTAAGAAGGAAGAGGAAAGTATGATGTCATAATTGTCTGAGATGGGAGAGTGAATGGAATATGTAATGACTGCCATGCTTACCATAGGCCCAGTCATTAGGAAATTAGAATGAGATTGATGAGTGTAGTGTTACGTTTTTCTTCACTAATATTAATCTGCAGTATAGGTGCAGATAGCAAGCTGGCTTTAACCAGGACTGAAGTTACTAGATGAAAAATTCAGAGAGAGATAGGATGAAGAGTGTTGAGAATAGAGCGTGGAGTGATAATAATGATGGGCTCTAATCCAGAAAGGAAACTGGGACATCTGAGAGGGCAAGCTACCACGTAAAAGTGATGGATCATAGGAATTGGAGGGAGGGAGGTGGTTAAAGCTGTTAGAGTTAGGGTAGCTTCATGGGATGGAGAGAGGCGTAAGCTGTTTTAGACTCTTAGCCTCAGTGATAATAGGAGAATCAATGGCTCATGGAGTGATTACCAGAGAGAGAGAATTAGGGTTAATTAAGTTTGAGGCCAGGATGTAAGCAAGGGCATTCATGTAGGTATTGAAACTGTAATGAATTATTATGAATTATGATCAGAAAAGTACTGGCAAGAGTGAGTACTTCTTGCCTGGCAGATGAGCCAAGAGGCAAATCTTCAAGGACTAGAGAAGGCTGACTCAGGGGTCTCAGGATGACTGTGACCAGGATGATTCATGTATATTTATAGTCTGGTGACAAAGGGCTGGTGAAACAAAAACCACAGTCCTGGAATGTAAATTCTCACAAAAGAAACACCAGGTGCAATGACTTTGATCCTCAAACTTTACTAAATATTAGAATACTTGTTTATTAATTGGTTAAAAGGCAGATTGCTCAGCTTCACCCCTCAGATTTTCTGATTCAGTAGGTCTGTGTGGGTTGGATTTTCTTTCTTTCTTCTTTTTTTAAAGATTTATTTATTTATGCATACAGAACAGGCCAGAGGTTCAGGGGCAGTGAGAGGATTCACCAGAGACAGGGTGGGGAGCAGAACAGGCAGATGACGAAGTACACTGGTGAGGAGAGCAGCGGGTGAGACAGGAGAGGTCTGCTGAGCCATGTGGGTCACCTCCAGGGCAGGGATGGAACTCCCATCCAGCGGCCATGGCTAGCTTGCAGTGCTGCAGCTTAACCCATTGCATCATCAGGGAGGGCCGGATTTTCATTTCTAACAGATACTTAGGAGCTATCTTTTGAGAACAAGTGTGCTGTGAAAATTCAGAAGAAGGAAGAAACTGGAGAGCTCAGGACAGGACCTTGGAGAATATCCTTTGTTCCTGGGCATGTGCTTAGAAACAGCAGTCAGACATCACGCAGGACCACAGCGTGACTCATCAGAAGAGAAGGCTAGCTTTTTCGATCACATATTTACTTTCTCTGCAAGCTCGAGAAAGAAATGTCTTTCCTTTACTTGTCTAAAACTTCATTGTAACAAATCAACACTTAAAACGTGATAGAGTGTTAGAGGATGTCAATCACATCTTACTAAAGCTAGGGAGAAAAAGAAAAACACTTCCTTGTCTCAAAACAGATCTGATCTTTATCAAAGCCCCTCCTGACTCTATGACCAGAATAATTGCTGACTTCCGTGTACTCCCACTTACAGTTGGACTCAGTTACAAAAATTTAAATGATTCTGTTAGGCAAATAGCTAATTTCTTTTGGGTAAAATGTTGGTCTTGCAGATTTCACCTGGCAGGATGTGGCTTGTGATCTGATAGTCTTGGGGCGGATGGTGTCCTTGTTCCTGGGTCTCTGTGGCATTGTGTCCCTGTGCCAATAGTTGCTGGCTTCTCGAGCTCTGTTGGCTAAAGTCTGCACCAATGTAACTCGTGGTCTGCTCACGTGTCCAGCTAATCGGAGCCTTTGCAGTCCTCCTTGGCTGACTTGGATTTGCTCCCTGTGCTGCCCGCTGTTGTCTGCCCTGTATCTGGCCACCAGCCCAGTAGATAATGGATCGTCTCACCCTTCACCAGCGTGGAGCGAGCTTGCTGCCGTGACTGTCTGATGGCCCCATTGGGTCTGAGTTCATGTGCCTTCACACCAGTACCTCTGGGACTAGCACTTTGGGCCCCATTTAACCACCAAGAAGTTGAAGCAAATCTTAGGGACTTGGTTTGCCATTTCCTGCTCTGCCTTTCACATTGGCTCACTGGCTTTCCTGTGACATGGCTTCTTGCCTTTCATTAGTGGGACACAGTCTGTGAGGAAGCCTCCTTTTAGACCCTAACTGGAAGCAGGGCCATAAGCCTTGTCTGGCCTCTGTGTTCCCTCAAGCTAGTCAGTGAGTCTCCCCCTCTCCTCCTGGCTTTAAAGTCAAGCCACCAGAACTTCGCTGCCTGCCCCTTTCTCGTCCTTTCTTTATGCATTTCATGCTTCCTAAGATGCACTCTCCACCTCCCTCCACATTTTAGCATCTTTGAAACTGGCACGTACTAGTTCAATTACAATTTTTCTTTCTTGGGTGTACACTCGTAGATCTTACTATCAAAGCTAACTTAGATTTTAGAAAAGGTGGACTGTCTCCATCTCTCCTTTCTCACATTCTCTACCTTCCACTATAAAACACTTGTATTCTCACAAGTGTATTAATGGCACCAAAGGTGTCTTCCCTACTGTGTGGCAAACATTTTTGCTTGGATGGGAGGTGAAGAATTCAGTAAATGCCTTTTCCACCAGCTCAGTTTTCTAGCTCATTGGCTTTCATAAGAAGCTTAAAGGGCAAAAAAATCTCCAAGGTTTGGTTTCTGAGATGTAGGCTGCCTTAAAACCTGATTCTAGTGGGGGAGAAAGTGTACAATGATTTGTTTAACCATTGCAAAACAAACGTTAATATCTGTTACACATTTAAAATATCAGTGTCAAGCATATCTTTGTAAAGGTGTTTGCTGATAGTGATGTCAATTACTTGCATATAATTTTTCAAAGCAATTTTATTGCTAATAACAACTTATTTTCTAAAGTTGATTAGAAAGTATTAGAACAGATTGAACCATCTTTGAATTCAGTTCTTTATAATCAATTTTGTATTAGAAAAATAAGTCACATAAAATGTTTTCATCATGGAAGTATGATCATCTACTGCTAGGTAAGAAAATCTGATTTCCAAATGATTTGGATAGGATTATTGTGTCATCATAACAACGTATTATTTAGATAAATATACATAAATAATAAGTGCTAAAAGAATACATTCAAATGGTTAAAGCACCTGTCTTTGAAAAGCTAAATGGTGGTATTTTGCCTATTGTTGATCTTATTTTCTTATTTCCAATATAAGCATAACTTATCTGTGTATTGTCAAAAAAGTAAGGCATAGTGACTATTATTAAGATTAGCAAGGAAAAGATAGATTTTTATAAGATGCTTTAATCTGAGAAGATAATGGGAAGGTTATGATTTAATTCCTGACTTGTGGGTGAGTCACCTCATTAATGTGGTCTTTAGACATTTGCATTTGTAAAATGGGAAAAAGATGATACTCATCTAAGTGCGGAGATGTTATCGAGCTTGGGAGTGTTCTGTTTGCAAAATCAATGGCAAAATGGAGTTCAAAACAAAGCAACAAGCCTGAGAGCAAAAATAGATATCTAAGATTCCTGAACTCTGGTGTTCAGCTCTTCCCTGCAGTGTGAATCACCTGGAGGGTTGCTTTTGTTCTCCAACCTCATTTTGCGTTGTTAGAAAAAAAGCATCAGAAACTCCCACAACACTGAATGTTCTCACTTCTCTACCTATGAAGTCTTAAGGAATATAAAAGTCTTAATCCAAAATTGTACAGTCACTGTATTACTAAGAGTGGAGGGCTTTTAGGGAGAATAATTATCCTACTGTTGACTCAGGCACTTTTCATAATAGGATTGCGCAACATAAAGCTCCTATCTTGATTCCTTTCACTGCTGTCAGGTACACCCTCTGCTCCTCTAATTCACCCTGGAGTCTGCATCATGTTGAATAATCTGATGTAAAAAAGAATTTCCTGCTCATCTGGAACAGGCAAGTTTACATTGAGATAAAAGGACTTTCATTTTGAGATTAATGGGGATATGTAGGATATTGATCAGGGATGTAGATTCAGCTCTTATACAGTCCTCACAAAATTTTATGCCAATTTTCTGACAGAGTTTAATAGTATGCCCTTTGGAATTGTGCCAAATACGCAGCACCCAGGTATGCTCCCATTATTGTGTTTTGCTTCCTGGCCCTCTGCAATACTGAGTTTTCACAAAAGGAAAGTCCATGGTGACCCCGCCCAGAGCCAATCTGTCAGCTCCTTTCCCCAATCTTGAGTTTACTTTTGTGTTTCTGTGTCATGTTTTGGAAATTCTCACATATTTCAATTTTGTTTTCCTTATTGGTATCTATCTGTTCTGGTGGTTTGTGATCTTTGATGTTACTTTCATAACATTCTTTTGGCATGCTGCAAACTACACCCATATAATCTATGACATTGCCTCGGTCTTGGTTGCATTTACCAGTAACTTCTTACTTTCAGTTCTCTGATCTTTTACCTTTTTTCCCTTTTTAAATTCTGTTTGAGCTCAAAAAAAAAAAAAATTAAAAGTTCAGAATTAGGGCCCTCCCTGGTGGTGCAGTGGGTTAAAGCCCAGCTCTAAGAAGCTAAAGCCACTTCAGCATGAGTTCAATCCATCCCCAGAGG
>NW_004567137.1:3143835-3175714 GCF_000260355.1 Condylura cristata
CTATCTATCTATCTGTCTGTCTGTCTGTCTGTCTGTCTGTCTGTCTGTCTGTCTGTCTGTCTGTCTGTCTGTCTGTCTGTCTATCTATCTATCTACCTCTCTATGGATAAAATATATATTTGAGAAGTGTTATCTCACCAGCATATTACTTTTATTTCTTCCCTGTAATCAATCTTTTGCCTACAATATTTGGTAATGTTTTCCACTTAGTGGTTTCAGTTTTACTTCAGTTTTGATATAAAAAGCTAAAGTTATTATGAACTAAACTTCCTCGGTGCCTTGCTTTATGCATTTATATTAATGCATTTGTATTTTAAGCTAAGAATCTCTTATTAATAGGATGTTAAATATTAATTCCCATCTTCTTGGCTATTTTTTATGTTGAATAGCAATACATTTACGTGAATTAATTTTAATCATAAGTTGTAGGAACTGATGTTGAAGCCAAAGACTGTTACAGGTGGTGCCCCCTGGAGGTGAGCTGCTGGTGAGGATAGATAGCCCCAGGGAAAATTCTAAAAAGTAAGGCACTTGGGGGTAGAGCAACTGATACAAAATAAAAGGAACTGCAGAAGCAGCCCAGAATTATTCAGCATTTGGAGTCAGTGTTTTTTGGGTCAGCAATTTTGGCCCCTACCAAACCAATCTTCCAGAAAGCTGTTACAGGTCTCTGCGTGTAGAGAGGCCTCCAGCAGCAGCCAGCCTCAGAGAGGAAAAGTTCAGATGCTTTGCAATTAGCCAAGTGACTGAAACTGTTCCTGTTTTTGCTGCTGTTACAGCCTGGCAGGGAAGGAGAAGAGTTGGAGCTGGGCACCTTGCTGAGCTGTGAGTGTGGCCTTTTTTTTTTTTTTAATTGTCAGTTTATTTTTACATTTTGTGCTTTTTCCCATCTTGGTTGTAATCCCTGTAGACTTCCCATCACCAATTCACTCATATTCCATCACCATAGTCCTGTGCACTTTTCCTCCCCATTTTTGATTCCATTCCCCACTCCATCCCCATAAAATGTCTCTGTTATATAGCTGTTTGTTGTTTTTCATATTTTCTTTATTACAATTGCTTTTTTTCTCCCCCTGGTCCTTTATGCTCCTGCTACAAGTGAAACCATCTGGTATTTTTCCTTTTCTTTCTGGCTTATTTCACTAGCATGATCCCTTCCAGTTCTATCCATGTTGCTGCAAAAGGAATGAGTTTATCTTTTTTGATTGCTGAGTAATATTCCATTTTGTATATGTACCACATCTTTTTAATCCAGTCATCTACTTTTGGGCACTTGGGTTGTTTCCATGTCTTTCCTTTTGTAAATAAAGCAGCAATAAACATAGGGGTGCAGGTATCTTTTTGAATCAATGTTTTCATGTCTTTTGGGTAGATACCTAGGAGTGGGATTGCTGGGACATATGGAAACTTCATTTTTAGCAGTTTGAGAAACCTCCAAACAGCTTTCCGTAGTGGTTGTACTAGTTTGCAGACATCCCACTGATTGGGAGAAAATTTTCTGACACAATACTAATGATAAAGGTTTGATCACAAAGATATAAAAGAACTAATGAAACTCAACAGAAATAAACAACCATCAAAAAATGTGCAGAAGAGCTAAAAAGGCACTTCTTCATGCAGATGGCCAACAACCATATGAAAAAATGTTCAACATCACTTGTAACAAGGGAGATGCAAATTAAAACCACAATGAGATACCATCTTACCCCAGAGAGAATGGCATATTTTAAAACAACTAGTAACAACAAATGTTGGCGAGGATGTGGAGAAAAAGGAACTCTCCTGCACTGCTGGTGGGAGTGTGACTTTTTGATAGGTTCTTTTGACTGTCGCTGTGCTGGGGCATTTCAGCAGCTCTGGGAACATCTCCTATTGTGTCTTATGAGTTGGAATCTGGCCTATAGTCTGCTGCCATGTACTTAGGCAGGAGGATGCCATCTTGGGCATGTGGCCTATTGTTTGGAAGAGGAACTCTCTGTCCTCAGTGGTGGGAAGACGCCATCTTAGATGCTTTTTGTTTAGGACTTAACAACACTGGACACTGCTTTGGGTGAGGTAAATGACCATTTTTGGCCTCAGCAACTCTTTGTTTTGCCCTGGTTTGTTAAACAAATCCCATTGTTGTTGTTCTGTGAGCCTGAGTAGTCTTGAAATTGTGCATGCAAGTGAAGAACACACACAGTGGACAGTAAATTATGTGGGTAGTGTCCTTAGCCAGTTTTGGTAACACTTGCTGCCCTGTAATGAAGTGGAAAATGTCAGGCTGACCTGTTGATTAGCTGAAGTTGGGTTATAGTCTGTAGATGGAAAGTTTTGGGGACCAACTGATAGGCACTTTTAAGACCACCACATGCCTGACTCATACATTGCAGGTGATTGTACTCCTTGCTTTAGACAATAAATATTCTGTTGCTTAATTGCTTGGGGTTCAGACTTTGGAGAGAGGTCACTTCTGAGCCCACTGGTGTAAAGCCCACTGGTGTAAATAAAGAAGTTCCCTCCTCCTCTTTGAGTGCTGCCTGGTCACCTGTCAGAAGCCTGCTGTAACATTATCAATATCATGTGATAGCCTAAAACTGATTGTCCATGTAAGTAAGTAGAAATCTCAGCATCATTTCTCAGATAATCCCTTACTTTTCCCCATTGATTTTGACGCTTTCTTTAACAATATATTGAGTTCTTTCAAATATTCAGGCCTGCAGATTGTTACCATGTACCCCAGGTACCTGTCCAGTCCCTGCCCTCACCCATCCCTAGAGCTCGCTGTGATTCTGGTAACATGCAGGCCCACTGTCCAGGAGCATCTCCCAGAGGTCCAGGTGACTGGCCTTTCTGAGGCTGCTTTCTGAGACTAGGTGAGGGCCCAGCATTTAATTAAACACATACATACCTAGCAGAGGTTAGATATTTACTTGGCCTACAGTTCTCCAAGTGACTGGAGATAGGAAAGCACATTCCCAAGCCCCTGCCCCAAGCAGAGCATCTAATGTAAATATCATGCTTTTCTTAATGACTTCAGTGCAGTGTATGGCTGTGAAGGGACATGTGGGAGAAATGCAAGTGGAGGTCCTGCCTGAACAAGTTTATGTTATGTTGGGTGATAGGAGGTCTGTGTCTGAAATGATACAAAGGAGCAGTGGCTCAACACACACACACACACACACACACACACACACAGACAGCAGCCCAGCCAGAGCTGAGAAGGCTCAGGAAGTCCTCCCCCACCTCTCTAGGCAGGGTTGGCCCTTTTCTGGGTGACTGCCCTGCTTTCTCTTTTCTACTCAGGTATCTTATTAATTGGGTGGCCATAGATAGGTTTTTTGAATTATCTAAGTTTCTTCAGTCATAAAATAGCAAAATAGCAATGTCAGGCCTCTCTGGTGGCACAAGGGGTTAAGTCTCAGCATTAGGAAGCTATCCAGAGCCACTGCAGTGTGGGTTTGATCACTGGCCAAGGAGCTGCCCTACATGACACAGCAGACCTCTCTGTCTTGTCCCGATTCCCTTCAGCACTGTGTTTCAGTAGATCTACCTGTTCTGCTCCCCACTTTGTCTCTGGCGAATCCTCCAACCCCCCGCCCCATCTTTGGCCTACACCCCAGCTCTTGTATATATAAATAAATAAAATATATCTTTATTTAAAAAAAAACAAGCCATGACCTGCTGGGGTTATTGGCAAATCTGGGTTGCTCAGTCCAGAGGTGAATTTCCCTCTTCGCAGTCCCTTTCTTACCCTTCTGCCAAAGCTTGGCCTCAAATCTTTCATTCTCATGGGCATTTACCAACGAGTGACTTGGCCCTTGTAGCCTGTCTTTGTTCACAAAGACAAGGTCAAAGTTTCTGAAGTAAGCCTTTAAGAGTGCTCCAGAAATCTTGCAAACTGGACTTCACTGGATTTTAGGACTTTAGCACCCACCCTGCCCTTCTTTGGACAACAGAAGCTTGTGGGAGATGGGGGGAGGAAGGCCCCAGCCCTGCTCACTGACCCCTGCTGACTGTCATCTGGGCAAGCATGACAGCCTTCTGTGGGGCTGGGTGGGAGGGTCTCTGTGGGTTTCATCTGCTCCCCTCTGTGAGGAGATAAAGCTGTCAGCTTGTGAAGGACAGATGCCCATGTAACATTATCTGCTTATTTGGTATCACCAGGCTATATATGTGGCTACTTTGTTTCTTTTGTCTCAAAGTTTGTTTTCCTTATTATCCTTAGAGTTTCCATTGAAATTAGATTTCACACTTGAAATTTGTATATTTTTGCATGCAATATTACTTCAAAAATTAAATAAAAACAGTTTTTCTTTGAAAAATTACATTAACTAATAAATGTAAATTTAATTAATTTAAAATTAATTAATGAAGAGATTGAATGTACATTAAGTATCAAGACCTGACTTCTGTTTACGGAAGGGACTGATGTGGAAAGAGGAGCTGTTGATGCTGTGTGGATACAGGTCTGGTGCTGGCTTGTCACTAGTGGGTCTCACCCCGTCACAGCTCTGCGCTTGGTTTTCTGATGACCTTCGATACTGCTTTTCTCTCAGATAATAAGAATCACAACAGTGTCTAATGTTTATTAAGAGCTTACTTATTGCCAACCACCTATGCAAATGTTTTATATTTTGTAATTAATTTTTATTTGTTTATTTTTAAGTCCCAAATGATGTAAGTCCCAACCTACTTAAACAATTCAGTCCTTGATTCTTATGTGAGTGCCTACAATTTATATGCATTTGATTTAACTTTATTTCCCCATTTTCCGAGTTTCCTTATCCCTTCTTTTTCCCTTCCCTATCACCCTTTTCACCCTCCCTTCCTTCTTCCCTTTTAGCTGCAAAAACCTCACTTAGTGTACTGGTACTTTTTTTTTTTTTAAGATTTATTTATTTATTTATACAGAACTGGGGTACAGGCCAGAGGTGCAAGGGTGGTGAGAGGATTCACCAGAGACAGTGTGGGGAGCAGAACAGGCAGATGGACAAAGTACACTGCTGAGGGGAGCAGCAGGTAGGTCAGGAGAGGTCTGCCGTGCCAGGTGGGTCACCTCTGGGGCAGGGACCAAACTCATGCTGAAGTGGCTTTAGGTTCTTAGTGCTGGCTTAGGTTCCAGCTGCACCACCAATGTACTGATACTTTTTATAAGGTTTAGTTTTGTCACGTGGTCTGCTATGTAAATGTCCAACATTTGTCTTTGTTATTCTGACTTGCTTTTACTACACAAAATTCCCTTGAACTTCTTCCCTTTTTTGCTGATGATAATATTTCATCTTTCTTTATGACTATCTATCTAGTATTTCATTGTGTGGATGTGCCAAGCCTTCATGTTCCCATCACCGGACACAGAGGTCCTATCCATGATATTATAAATATGGCTGCATGTATTTTCTAATTTAAACCTCATAAGGATTATAGGAGGCACTCATTATTATTATCTCATTCTTCAGATCTGGAACTATTTTTATAAGACTGTCAGAGGAGTAAGTTGGTGAGTTGGGCATGTAAATGTCTATATGATGCTCATATTCTTAAATATTCTGGTATGTGTTCCTGGAATCATTTTAAGTGATGGATAAATGCTGTTCTGATATCTAGGTGGAAATAAATTATATTTGGGGAAGAATTGTTATAAATTGAAGTAGGTAGTATTCAAAACATTTGAGCACTTCAATGAAAAATAGTAAATATCTCTAAGAGCTATGACTCTATCCAGTAAGAATCTTTTAATAGGATGTTAAACTGGGAGTATTAGTGGAGGCATCTATGTATATTAGATCAAGATGTAGATTTTGAAGAGAGCCATTTGGGAACCAGGGATAGAGTGTTTATAAAGATCCTTTCCCAGACCAAGGGTATAACCAGGTGGTTTCTGGAGATGAAGGGATTTTGTGATGACAAATACCTTAGACTGAGCTGCTGCCACGTTCTGAGGCCCCCCGTATAACCCCATGTACTGGACGCACTCTGTGCAGTGATGTGGGTGGGCAGAGGTGGTGAAGAAGTCTACCGAGAAGAACTTCAAAGGCACCATTTGGGGAGCTTGGCAGGAAGCATGATGGATTGATGTCAAACTCCAGTTTTGGAGACACAAAGAGTTTGGGAGGTGTGATGGGCAATGTTTTTGGCTGCTTTGAGATTAGCCTGCTTCACTTGTTTTCCTGAATTAAGAGATTTTTTTTGGTGCACTACAGCTAGAAAAAAGAGAATGTTTGGAATTTTCTTAAATTCCTTTTCACCAGACAAGGCTTTGACAGTGGTCAAAATGAACATCATCAACCTGGGGTCAGATGGACATGATGTACCAGGGGTTGAGGTGCCAGAGCAAGAACATAGCACTGGTGTGTTTTTCACAGTAGAAATGCTGAATCTTGCCTGATGACACTGTCAACAAAATTAAGGCATATTTTACAATAAAGGGCCTGCATGCTTCAAAAAATGTCAATGTGATTGAAGACAAATAGGTACAGGTCAAAGGAGACTAAAGAGATCCACCAGCTCAGTGCTGTGTTTGATCGTGGACAGGGTTCTATGGTAGAGGGAACAGCTACAAAGAGTGCTGAGCAACTGGCTGCACTGGAATAGCGACAGCAGCTAAAATTTAGGTCAGTGTTAAATTTTCTGGATTTGAAATCTCACTGTGGAAGTAGAAGAGAGTATCTGTGGGCTAAGCCAGATGAAATATGAGGCGGTAAATGGGGATGATGGGTGCAATCGATTCTTACTTGATTCTGAAAATAAATTGTGTGTGTATGTAGAGGAAGACAGTAACAAACTAGTGAATTACAAAAATTGCTGAATTTGAGTCAAACTTAAATATTCTTTTTGTACATTTCTGTGTTTGAGGTTATTTCAAAATAAAAATGAAAAAGAAATCACTTTCTCAGCAAGGCCTTCCCACTAGCCGGTGCTGGTTCCCACTAGCCCCTTCCTCCTGCCATCTACAGAGTTGCCTTCAGAAAGGACAATCAGCCCCTTCTGAGAATCAGAGTCCAGGGATGGGGTCTCACAGTGTGCTAAAGCTCTTCAGACAGCGCCTTTGTTCAAAAGTTCTAGAAGCACTGGTTTGGACTGGACAGTAAGTGGAAGTGCTTGGAAGTAAGTGTGATGGTAACCCCACTTGGGCTGTTAGACTTGGGGGGGAGGAGTTGGGTGGGTGTCAGGGAGGGGAACATGGGGTGTCAGAACAGCTGAGAATGGCTATGAGATTCCTTGTTCTCCTTTACGCTGCCACAATTCTCTCACAGCTTGTATCTGAAGACCTTGAGAATGCAAGAATTTTTTGTCCAAGATTTCACAGCAGAAAATTATAAATAACTAAAGGATACTTATTAGAGAGTAAACCCCCAGATCTCCATTGTGAATATATCTTGGTGGACTTGGCCATAGTGGCCTAGTGAGGCAGTTGAGGGGTGGATGCATTCCTTGTCTCCATGGAGGTTATTTGGAGGAAAACTTGTAAAGAGTGGCATTGTCCTTTAGAGGAGAAGTATAGTGAATACTTACTTAGTATGTCATATTTTGATCAGAGTAGGGGGAAAGGAGTTGGAAAGAGATACAAAGGTGATGGGCTGTAAGGGCTCCAAGAGCAGTTTATGTGCTCACTGTGTCCTAGTGTAGACCGAGTCCAGGACTGGCTGTGTAATTTTCATGAACCAGTGCAAACTGAAAGTGCAAGCAAAGGGTTCCAGAGGATCTCATTTAAAAATGATGAAAGATTTCAAGATGGCCCCAGCAAAATATCAAACCAACATGGAGCCCTTCTAAGCAGGGGACCCTGTGTTGTTGCATGGGTCGTTCCACCTGGAAGCAGACCAGGCCTGCATTGGTAGAAAGGAGGCCAGACTGGCTAGACCACTCAGAAGGTGGTCTGCAGAGGGCTGTGCTGTTAGTGGGAGAGCTGAGGGCGTTTTAAGGCAGAAAGGGCAGAGGTAGTTCTCCCATTTCAAAGAACTGTGACTGCAGACGCCCCTCAAATCTCATTCAGTACCTGACAGAGAGCCAGCATTTGACATCTACCGACAATAACCCTGTAACCAGTCAGTGTGGGCCAGAGAAGCAATCAAGGAGACTGGCATCAGTACCCTGCTCACAATGATTCCTTTGCCCACTTTATCTGCTGTGTAAGCATTCATGAGGCAGATTCACTATCAGTTTGGGAAGATGGATAAAGAGTTCTGGAGCTCTCAGTGGATTTCTCAGGCTGTAATGCTCTCTCAGGGAGCCAGGTACATGGGCATAGCAGCAGGGATGCGGGCATGCAAGGAGGCAGGCATGGGCTAGCAAGAGCAGGGACTGGGAGGGAGACAGACAATCAAGCCCCTCAGCACTCCACAAATCTTCACTCTTTCTCTGGACTCTCTGTGGGATTCTCCTGTAGCTTCACCTCTTCTGCAGTCACTTGTCCTCTTGTAGCCATCCTGAGTGACGCTGTCCTCATATCTCTGGCCTCCAGGTGCAGGCATGCACACTTGCAAATGTGTGTACACCCCCCAATCCAGATGTCAACTCATGTCCATTGCTACCAAGCACCTTCTACTTTAGTCAAGGCCACAGGTGATAGCCACAAGGGTTAGTGGTATAGAAAGCCTGATTACTCACTTACCCTCCAATTCTTTCCTCCCTTTCTGTTTCAACGCCTAAGGAGCTCAAGTGGGAAAATGCATGGGTAGGGTTAAAGAACAGACCATACCCTTCCTTATGGTGGCCCCCTGATCTAAGGAGATGTGGTGAGGTCAAGGCAAGGTTTTTAGGAGGCTGGACTAGAGTGTGCAAGTGTACGTTTGTGCATGTGTGTGTATACATGTATGTGTGTTCGTGTGTGCTCACACATGTGTGTGCTATATGTGCATGTGTGTGCGTGTGCATGTGTGTGTAGGTTGAATATCTGATAACTAAATCCAAGGGCTTTTGAAATATTAAGGAGCAGAGCATATAGATTTGATTATTGCAAGGGAGTGATTTAAGAACCTGTCTTTTACTTGTACCTCATGAAGCTGTTTGCTCCATAAACCAGTTACATATTAAAAATGGTATTTATTACAGGAAGGAGAAGGGGGGGGTGATTCATGAAAGATTCAGTTGATAGATAATAGACTATAAACACTTTCATTTTTGTATTGATCTGGTGATATCCACTGAGCACTAAATATAAATTACCCTGAAAACGTGTTTGATGGAAGAATTCTTTCCTGGAAACTTATTTTTACTATAGTCGATCTACTGATAGTAAACATTTCAGATATTATGCTCTGCTCTGTAGCTTATCTTCCTACAGATTTTTTTTAGAGAAGGATGACAGTTGAAGCAATTCATAGTTCCAGCACAGGAGACTTTGAGTGGGGTTTGGTGGAAATGCATTTCATGACATCTGCTGTTACAAACATCAGAAATATTAAAAAATTCTACCTAAGTTATGTATTATTTTATTTACCTTTCAAATATTATTGAAGCCTTCAAATTGTGATTTAAGAGAAAAACAACATTTGGCCATTCAGATGATCAACATCTATTTCTCATACATACTTGGTTTCCATCCATAGTTTCTGGCTCACAGCTCCAGGTGTCTCTTCTTAAGTGAATGAGGAACCAACCATGTGATTAGAGGGTTGGAACTTGCAGTCCCACCCCCTGACCTCTTGAGGTTGAATCAGTTATCAGTGAGCAAGTCAGCCAATCATGCCGATGTCAGGAAGCCTGCAGAGAAGGCCCAGAAGGATGCACTTCCATGTTGGGGAAACAGTGCTTTCAGGTGCCACTTTGCCGGTCCCCAATCTTCTTGAGGACAGAGCACCTTTGTTCAGCACCCTGTTCTGCTTCTCTTCAGCTGGCTGTTGATTCATGTCCTTTAAATAAACTGGTGATCCAGTGAGGAAACAGGTTTCCTGAGTTATGTGAGCTTGTCTAGCAAATTAATGGATGTGGGAACCTCTAATTTAGAGCTCGCTGGGCAAGAAGCACAGTGGCCACCTGGACTAGCAACAGGCATTGGGAATGGCAGAGGGTGGTCTTGGGGGAGATCGAGCCCCTACCTGTACGACCTGATACTGTCTCCGGAGAGGCAGTCGGAACTGAGCTGAAGTCTCAGACTATGACAAGTTTCCATGATTTGCTGGTTGGTATGGGGAAGCCACCACATGCACACAAGGAAACAGGGTCCAGGAACCCGATGCAGCATCTTAAAGGGGTACCGCTGGGCCCACAAGGATGAAACCTGCCACCATCTTACTCTTAGCAGCTAAGACTAAGTTCTCTGACTCAAGACTACAGAAATGGCAAGCAGGCCAGGTGGAAAGTGTGGGAAGGGACCTTGAGAGGGATGTGCCCAGCAGGTGGAAAGTGGGGCTCTCTCTCTGCACTCTGAGAGCCCCTTGAACTTGAGTACCTTGCTCAGGCCAACGGGCCATGCAGAAGCCTGAGATTCCTCCTGCTGCAAAGTGGTGGTCGGGGTATTGGAGATCCCAAAATCCCATCAAACTCTCCTTACCCATCTTCCCAAGTGTGGCCTGCCCAGCTAGTGTGTGCGGCAGCCGAAGGAATGGCATGGGATGGCTGTTGCTGGGGTAGGTGGATAAATGAACTTGGAATCATGCTGACTCTCTATTCCTCCTTTAACAATCTACAAGCTTAATGTGCCACTTTAAATATGCAGGTGTCATGAAAGCCTCTGATGACTCTAGCTGGGGACCTACTTATGTTGGTGCCGGGCGGCTTGGGGACCTGAGATGAAGTGACTTGCACCCAGTGTAGCAATGCAACACGGTTACTCTGGGGGGAAGCAGACTTCTCAGAAGCTCCGAAGACTGCACAGAGTGCTGAAGGAGGAGAGTTCTTCCTCCCTTATTCAACATACATTTATTGATTGCCTACCATGTGCCAAGAACTAGTTTATAGCCGCAGAATGAAGCAATAATGAAAACAGACAAATTGTCTGCCATTACAGAACCTCTACTTTGGTGGAAGGAGACAGGGCAAAAGCAAATAAATGTATAACATGCTCGGCTAAAAATGTAATAAGGAAAAAGCATAGAGAAGTAGGAGTGGAAAAGGAGCTGGGCATTTCTACAGGGAGTGGAGAAAAGGCTCTTCTGAGAAGGTGAGTCAGAGCAGAGGACTGAGGAGGAGGGGAATGAGCTTGCAGATGTATGTGGAAGCACACTCCAGGTGGAGGGAACAGCAGGTACACGCCTTGCTATGGAGTGGCTGTGCCCTCTGTGAGGATGTGCAAGGAGGGCAGGTGGGCACAATGGAGAAGGTCAAGGCAGAGAGCTGGGAGGTAAGGTCAGAGAAGTGGCAGTGGGGTGGGGAATGGGTGGGCACTGTCCAGCTGAGCTGCTGCTCACACTGTCTGGGGCTGCTGCACATGTGTGGACACCCGCATTAGTGATGGGAGGCCATGGCAGTCTTTGGAGCAGAGACTTACCCTAGCGGCCCTGGTCTGACTAGGGGTTGGTTTAAGGAAGTAAGAAGACCATGAGGAGACCACTCTGGGAGAGTGGCATCCGATCTAGCCCTTAGACTAAACTGGACACCACAGTGGGGTTTGAAGGACTCTATGGCATGCTTGCAAGTTGTATCTTTCTCTTCCCTTTCCCCTAGAAACACATAGCTGTCCCTCAGAGGTCACAAATGTACTTAATCACTTTGTGTATATCTTGTAATCTGCTTTTTTCTTTTCTTTTTTTAAGATTTATTTATTTGTACAGAAGTGGGGTACAAGCCAGGGATGTGGAGGGTGAGAGGATTCACCAGAGACAGAGTGGGGGTACAGAACAGGGAGATTGATGAAGTACACTGCTGAGAGGAGCAGGGGGCAGGCCAGGAGAGGTCTGCCACACCATGTGGATCTCCTCCAGGGCAGGTGGGGATCGAACTCATGTGGAAGTGGCTTAAGCTTCTTTGTGCTGTGCTTTAACCCGCTGCGCCACCAAGGAGGGCCCATAATCTGCTTTTTTCATTCAACAATATAGTGCGACCATTTCCTCATACCAGTACATATTTTACCAAATATTTTTGTCACCATCCCTTACACCCCCTTGACCCTTCCTCTTCCCCTTTCCTTCTTAACCTCAGAAGCTCCTAAGTAACTTTTTCCAAGTCAGCGGCCAGGCCAGGCATGATTAGGTCCAGTTTATCTCCACACACACAGGCTCTGTGCAGGCATTTCCTGGATTCTGCGTCTACCATGTTCATCTCAACCCTGCAACAGAATCATTTGAGTATTTCACTTATTTTTCTTTCATATTCCATTATGTGATTATTAGTCTCCACAAAGCCGTCTTTGGCTTGTAAAATGTCTGTGGAGAGCAAGTTTAAATCCAGGAGAGCTGGGCCACGTGCCAGTCCACTCTGCAAACTTTGGCTTTGTCTAGGGCAGAGAGAGGTGAAGATGAGGGGGGTGGGGCACAGATAACATGTCCTAATTCTTTGATTGGGTGGTAGCAATCATTAAACGCGAGATTTGCCTTCTGCAAATCTGTGAGAAAGGTGCGGCATAGGGCTTCTTTGGTGAATTTTTTTAAAAAAGATTTATTTATTTATGCATACAGAGCTGGGGTACAGGCCAGAGGTGCAGGGGCGGTGAGAGGATTCACCAGAGACAGAGTGAGGAGCAGAACAGGCCGACTGAGGAAGTATACTGCTGAGGGGAGCAGCGGGTGGGTCAGGAGAGGTCTGCTGTGCCACGTGGGTCACCTCGGGGCAGGTGGGGATTGAACTCATGCTGAAGTGGCTTTAGCTTCTTAGTACACTGCTTTAACTCACTGAGCCACCATAGAGGGCCTCCTTTCAGTGAATTTTTAAGACGAGGGTGACGCAAGTCAAGGAGAAGGTGTGGGCACGTGGCCCCAAGGAGCTCTAAGTGTCCACCACTTAAGAGACTTAACAGCCGGGACAGGGCACTCAGGAGCCGGGGTGGAAGGTTAAACCTCTCCAACTGCGAAGGAAGAGCGGCAGGCTGGGCCTCCAGGGTTTGGAGGTGCTTTGCTGCCCGCATTGGCTACAAAATCGCTGGCTTAGCCAAGTGACGTTTACCTCCAGGTGCCACTGGTATCCACCTGGACATCTGCTGACGAGTCAAGTTTCACTAAACCCAAGTCCTTGGGACAAAGCCCAAAGCTACACTTTCGATCCTTCCCTCCACCCCCTTCCCCCCCACCCGCCCCCGGTTTTATTTTCGTCCTTGTGTGTTTCCTTTTTTTATTTGTAGAACCCTCCCCACCCCCCACGCCCTCGCACACCTCGGCCCTTCTCCCTGGCTCGCCAAGCTGCCTACCCTCCCCAGCGGCCGCTCCTTTTCCTCTCTGGGTGTCCCGCGCTCACTCCAAGCGCCCGACCTTCGCCATCCTCATCCTCCCTGTCCCTTCAGGCGCCGAGAAAACGTTTCCGCCCCGCCGTCCTTCGCTTTGGTGGGTCGGGGCTGTAGTCCCCGGGCCCGCTCCTCCGCGGTGCCCCCACCACGCCCCCGCAGCCCCTCCAGCGCCGCCCCGCGTCCAGCCCGCAAGGCCACCTCGGCGGCTTCCCGGGTGGCCCGGCCCTCAGAGGCCCCGCCCCGGACCAGCTCCGCCCCCGGCCGCCGCTCCGTGATTGGCTCCCGCCCCTCCTCCCCGGGCTCGGTGCCGCCACGGCACCCAATGAGCATCGACACCTGGTCCAAAATTCCCCGGAGCGGACCCGGGACGCCGCAAGCGCTAGCGCCCAGCGCGCGGCGTTGACGGCTGGCGGCGCCGAGCTGGGAGGGGACACGGAGGCGGGAGAGCCGCAGGCAGGAGGAGGAGCAAAGGTGTTGGAGAGAAAAGTTCGGAAAGGAACAGGAAACCTGCCGGGGAAGCAGCGGCGGCGACTTCTCTCGGCGCCCAGGCCGCGCACTCCGCGGTGTCCACCGCTGCGGCTTCGCTCCTGGTAGGCTTCTCCGACGCGGGGCCACTCTGCGCCCCAAATCTCCGTGCCAGCGGCCGCACTCTCGCCACTGCAGCCCGGCGCTCCCCTGCGCCTCTGCGGCGGCGGCTTCCCGAAGAGAGGACCGCCGGCTGCCGCGCAGCGAAGCGGAGGGACGCCTACTTTGGAGCATGAAGCAGCATGTCTGATAAAATGTCCAGCTTCCTCTACATCGGGGACATCGTGTCCCTGTACGCAGAGGGCTCGGTCAACGGCTTCATCAGCACGCTGGGGTAAGCGGAGGCTGCGGGTGTTGGCGCTGGGTCTAGTCCGAACCCACTGCACTGGGGGGTGGGGGGGGTGGCGGGGCCGTGCGGTCAGTTCTGAGCCCTCGGACAGCGCCGTGCGCTCTGCTGGCGCTCACGGGGCAGGAAGCTGCCCGGAGAAGCAAGACCTTCTCAGCAACTTCGTAATCTCACATTCGGAGACGCATCAGAAAAGGAGGAAGTGATTCAAAGCCTGAGACAGGCCCTGCAGAGAAGTCTTCGCGGGCTTCTCCAGGAGTGGTTTTCACTAAACTGTTTGTTTTGCCTTAAAGGTAAAACAAAGCACCGTTTACCCCATCTAGCCTGTTGGGCCTTTTAGCCCCTGTCTCTCAGGGCCAGGTCTGTCAAAGCAGCCAGTAAAAGTGCCAGGACTTGTACATGAAATTCAAGCCTGGTGGTGAGCCAAAAGTGTGGCTTCGCTCTGCGGGAGCACGTCGCCGGTCTTTGCTGAAGTAATTTCCTCATGGTCTTGCCACATTGGGCCTCTACCGGCCTTTGGGGGCAGCTCAGGAACCTTGCCTTGACCCTCTATAAGATCTCTTGGCCCATCCTGGGTCCCAGCAAGCAGATCTGCCCCTTCCCTTTTCCCAACCCTTGGGAACTCTCCTGGAACTCAGCCAGGTGCGGGATTCTGGAGACTTAATTTGATTTATGAATGGGGGAAATGTGTATGCAAATACAACAGTGTATGAGATTGTTACAGATGACTTCCTTGATTACTAGCGTGTTCTCTGTCCTGGTGTTGAATGCCAGTTAGCAGTTGTAATACACAGTCACCGTATTTTGGTGCACCATGAACTTAGCAATGATACCCACTATATTTTGGTGCACCATGAACTTGTGGTCCATACACTTAGACTCCCCAGCCATGGAGATTTCAGGCTGCAGGTGCTGGTATCTTAGTGCCTAGTTGGTGGGTGTTTTCTGCTGTTAGGTGTCAGGGTGCATGACTTCACATGCAGTGTTCCTGGACTGTGACAGCCAACCATGTGATAGCGGACAGGATAGCAGGGGGTGTGGAAGTCACCAAAACTCCCCTAGAGTTTGTGATTTGTGCCTCTTCCCTAATGGATGAAAGAAGGAAGGTGACTTACTTCCTGTAAGCTCAGTGTTAACTTACCTGTGAAACTGAAGCGTGGAAGTAAAAAGCAAGCAGTTCAAGTGCTTAGGCTATTTGTGAATCAAATCATTAGTTACCCTTTGTTTTGGAGAGAAGTTACAGTAAGACTTTAGTTTTTGACTTCTACTCCCCCCCCATACCCCCAGTATTTTGCAGAGAAACTGCATTTTTTAGTTCTCTGGGTTTGTGTAACATGGTGGCTGGCCAAGAGGGGGGTCCAGTATCAGCATACTTAGGGGCAAATCCCAACTTCTTCACTTGTGAAACTTATGACCCTGGGCAAGTTACATAATCCAGCATCATCACTCCTTTGGGGACTAGGGGCAACACTTCTTGCACTTGTGGACACAAGAATCAAAACAATTAGGAACAGTGTCTAGTACCTGGACAAACAGGGGTCACAGTTCTGTAGTGCCCTTTTCTGCAAGGTAAATGTCGGGTACCTGGATATATCGGGGCTCTAGGTGGTAAGTCAGGAAATGACACTGTAGTCATGTACTCCCATCTTCCCATCTGCTCATTTTAGAGATGGAGGAACTAAGGGGAAGAGAAATAAAGCCACTTATCCAAGGACACTGACATCCAAAACTGCCTAGGACCCTCTCTCCAGACTCTTACTGGAGTGTGTTTCTCCGGTTACACATCATAATCTTTAAACTTGACCTCTAATTAGCAGAACCATTTATATAAACATATCTCATATTCAGTGTCTCCTGCAGGTGTTTTGAAAGTTGAGTTTCCTTAGAATGTGTGCAGTATTAGTTTTCTGTTGACAGACTCAGTTTTGTTGTTATTAGACTACAGGAGCTCTTCGCAGGTAGATTCTAAGGTGAGGAGGAAACTTGAGAAATGCTGGTATTGGTGGCATTTGGTGCTTTGATGGGGTATTTTATGTCTTTAATCCTTGGGCTCATATTGCCCTCAGACTTTTTAGAATTTGTTAATCTGGAAGGAGTCTATGTCGATGCCCTATGAAATGTTATAGGCAGAGTAGCACCAATGACTTAGCTTAAAATATAAATGGTGGCTATTTTATTTTGCAGCTTGGTTTCAGGATTATGAAAATTAAAGCAGCATTGTATTTATAGCTTTTCATTATATTGTTGTCAGGTAGTTATTTATCCACTTTCTGTATGAAAGACAGTGCCTACTTCTGGGTGAATGTCCTTGTTCTTCTGATAGTTGGAGGTTTGTTGTGCTGGGTCTGCTTAATACCTTGGACCTTGTTTGTGTTCTTTATTCTCTTTTGTGTCCATTTGTCTCTTGGAAAACTGAGGAGAGTTTATTCTGTGTCCATCCTCCTGGAATATTATAAGCTTAAATGAAAAAAGACAGAAATGCTTATCACTTAAATTTAAATGCTTATGACTTAACTTAAATTTCTTCAAAAGATGTGTGCATTGTTCCACTGAATCAGAGGACTGGATTGGAGATAAGGCATTATATACATATATATATATATATATATATATTTTAAAGATTTATTTATTTATTCATACAGAACTGGGGTACAGGCCAGAGATGCGGAGGGTGAGAGGATTCACCAGAGACAGAGTGGGGAGCAGAACAGGCCGATCGACGAAGTACACTGCTGAGGGGAACAGCGGGAGGGTCAGGAGAGGTCTGCCTCGCCATGCGGATCTCCTCCGGGGCAGGCGGGGATTGAACTCATGTGGAAGTGGCTTAAGCTTCTTAGTGCAGTGCTTTAACCCACTGCACCACCAGGGAGGGCCCACATATATATTTTTTAAAGATTTACTTATTTATCACACAGAACTGGGGTACAGGCCAGAGGTACAGGGATGGTGAGAGGATTCACCAGAGACAGTGGTAAGCAAAACAGGCCGACTGACAAGTACACTGCTGAGGGGAGCAGCAGGCGGGTCAGGAGAGGCCTGCTGCACCATGTGATCACCTCCTGGGCCAGGGATTGAACTTGTGCTGAAGTTTCTTAGTGCTGTGCTTTAACCCACTGCGCCACCAGAGAGGGCCAAGGCATTATATTTATATAGTCAAAATAGTTTGTTCCCCTGTAATATTAAAAACCTGGAGAGCTAAACTTCAGGCTTAATATTTCTATGTTAATTCTTTATCTTTTGACACTTGATAGCGTGATGGTTTTCCAAATTCAGTTTAGGAAAATAGTCAACATAAACTGCATTTATACAACGCTTCAAGGTAATTAATAGGTATCTATCTGCAAATGAATTTTTTCTGATTTTAATGTCCCTGTGTACATAAACTTGGGATTTTATGTATTGTTTAGTTTTTTTTTATTATTACTTAGATTGTTAGATATTATTTTTAGATTTTATTTATACTTCAAGGTCAGTGAATTTTCCAGCTGAAAAAAAAAAATCAGTTTAGTTGTTTTAGAGATCAGTAGGACCTTCTTCCTAGAAATATGGAAGATGTCCTTCCATATTTACTTCAGGCTCTGTGACCCACCTTTTTTAAAGTTGGATTTCTCAGTCTCTGACAAATGCACATTCCTATTTGCAAAGATTTGCATTCCCCCCCTTCCTTTTCTCTAGTTAACTTTTTTTTTTTAAAGATTTATTTATTTATTCATACAGAACCGGGGTACAGGCCAGAGATGCGGAGGGTGAGAGGATTCACCAGAGACAGAGTGGGGAGCAGAACAGGCAGATCTATGAAGTACACTGCTGAGGGGAGCAGCGGGCGGGTCAGGAGAGGTCTACCACGCCATGTGGATCTCCTCCGGGGCAGGCGGGGATCGAACTCATGCGGAAGTGGCTTAAGCTTCTTAGTGCTGTGCTTTAACCCACTGTGCCACCAGCGAGGGCCATTCTAGTTAACTTTTAACTAGTATTTTCCTGATGTTTCTGACTCCTCAAGTGCTAAAAACTGAGTAACAGTATTATCTCAGGTAGTTGCAAATCTGATCTGGTTTATATTTTCTAGCTTAGTTTTCCATGGGAACACTTATATTAACTTAAGAAAAACTGCTATAAATCTGATACAATGAAGATATATTTAAAATATAGTCACTGTGAATATTTTCACTGTACTTTAAAGACATTTTCTATTACTGGTACATTTTCATTGTAATTTTTTTTTTTTTAAGGGAAGGGAGGAGTTAGGGTAGGTTGAACAGTTACAAAGGGTGGTGCTTTCTTTATGCTGAGATTTATTTCCTTGGTCATCCTGTATTTATTTACCTGTTATTCCCATCTGAATCTTCGTATTTCTGGGCACATCAGTTAATCAGGTACCACAGGTGGGAGTGAACATACCATAATTCTCAGGGTAGAAATAGTCAGGATAGTGACTGGTTTGCAAATCCTTGACCACCTTCCTTCACTCCTTCCCCAGGATGGAAAGGCCAGTAGTGACAAGTGTGCTTCTGTGTACACCTATGTGTATGCATCTGTACAAGTATGAGCAAGCTGTTGCTGCTTTGGCTGGAGGTTTAGTCTCTGGAGCGTCCATGAATCAACCCCCACTAGTTGAGGTCTCAGAAAAGCACAGTGCTGTCACAGTGGTTTCCTGGTCAGACTGACAAAGGGCTGGGGCCCCCTTTTTTTACTTCCCACTTATTTTGTCCAATTCAGTGAATTTGACTCTTCCTTTTCCTGTTAATCATCCTCCTCCCCGACTGTGAGGGAGGATGAAGATGATTACAGAGTGGTTGATTCTGACTTGACCTTAGATGAACACACCTATGTAAATGCTCATGTTCTCTTGTCCCCAGTTATGCCTTAAATCTCTCTTTCTGATCAACGCGACCTTTTTGATATTTAAATGCATGATGTATTGATATTGTTTCTTGTTTACCTACTATGATGTTTTTATAGTTTAAAATGTTTTTCCCTTACTAGGACTGTTTCATCAATGGAGGGGCATAGGAGAAGTTAGGGATTTTATAGTCAACTTTTATTTTATATGTGACTTACATTTAGTAGCTTGCAAATAGAACCCTTCCAAGAAACAACCATTATTTCCTGCTTTATCTAGCTTTATTTTGGCTAAACTACATACTAATGTGATTAAATTATCTAAAAATCACTTAGATATTTGTGTATGTATTTAGCGGGGAGGAAAAAGGCAGTATAATCCTGCATATTTAATTTCTTTGAAAGCCTGAGAGTTAGTAGTATTCTCTTGTGCAACTTGTGATCCACTCCAGTGCAAAGTTTCTAAAGTGCTGAACAGAAAGTCTGGTTTATGCTGAAAAGTCACCTGTCATGCAGTTCAGACCACTCTTGCAGAGAGCTCAGTCAGGTAAAGAGCATCCTTGATGCCTGCCTTTAATGGAACAGGATTCAGTGGCAACTGCCTGGCCTCAAGTCAAGGTTTCACAGAAGTTCTGGAGTGGTCCTGGTATGGATGATGTTAGTTGATTCACAGAACAAAGACAGAGCGCTATAGATTCTCCCTAACACTTGAGTTCCACACATAGGATGTGTCTTCATATATAAATGTGAAAGAAGTACCAGTGGACTTTTTTTTTTTTTAAAAGATTTTATTTACTTATACATACAGAACTGGGATACAGGCCGGAGGTGCAGGGTGGTGAGAGGATTCACCAGAGACAGAGTGGGGAGCAGAACAGGCAGATTGACGAAGTACACTGCTGAGGGGAGCAGCGGGCAGGTCAGGAGAGGTCTGCCACGTCATGTGGTCACCTCTGGGGCAGGCGGGGATCGAACTCATGCTTCAGTGGCTTCAGCTTCTTAGTGCTGTGCTTTAACCCGCTGCACCACCAGGGAGGGCCCAGCCAGTGGACTTTTATGACAAGTTTATAGCATGATAGTAGAATGAATTTTGCTCCTTTTATTTTTCCCATCAGAACTTGGGAAGAGGTCAGCAGGCTATAATCCAGACAAGTGAAACTTAAATGATTATCCATTCTTGTGTTTTTTTTATGGGTAAAGCTGCTCTTTTAAAACATGTTGATGTCTCTTTTTGGCTCTCTTTACACTCTCTTGCAGATTTAGATGGGCAAGTTTTTGCCTTCAGAAAGTCATAATTCTAATTACAAATATATTTAATTATGCATGGGAAATACTGAAAGAAAATAGAACATATTAAACAGTGGTGACATGCATGGTGAATAGGTGGGTGATTTTCATTTTCATTTTTGTATCTCCTCTAGTTCCCCAAATTCTCTATATATTTCTTTAATTAAAACATTGGCTACTTTTATAGTTAGGAAAGTTAACATGAAAATAATGCTTTGTGAGTCTTCAGTGTCTCTTAACTGTTCATAAGCAGTATTTCTTAAAAAAAAAAACCAAAAAAAAAAAAAAAACAAAACAAAACAGGCCCTCCCTGGTGGCGCAGCGGGTTAAAGCCAGCACTGAGAAGCTAAAGCTACTTCGCATGAGTTCGATTCCCGCCTGCCCCGGAGGTGACCACATGGCGTGGCAGACCTCTCCTGACGCCCGCTGCTCCCCTCAGCAGTGTACTTCGTCGATCTGCCTGTGCTGCTCCCCACTCTGTCTCTGGTGAAGCCTCTCGTCGCCCCTGAGCCTCTGGCCTGTACCCCAGTTCTGTATGCACAAATTAATAAATCTTAAAAAAAAAAATCAATGAAATGTTTTCCTGGTAATGGACAGTGGAGGAAAACCACAAACTAGGAAAGTGCTACTTGTAGAACTAGCTGGTCATGTTTTCACCATAAAAATTCTTGTTCCTGGCTATTATTGTTACCTTAAAATACATTGTAGAAAAGCATTTGGCCAGTAGCACTAAGCAATTATCATTGATCAGTTTGGTCGATGGTAAATATGTAGTCTGCTTTATGTTTTTTTTTTACTTAACCTGTTTATACATGTAAAGAGTGTGTTCTGAAACTCTTATTGCCTGGGTCATGATTTGCAGGGGATTGGTGTATATGTGTGATTGAAATTGATCAGTTAAGTATTTCTACTGACTATTTTTGAAATGGATGTTTGATTTCAACTTTCAATATTTGGTTAACAGTAGTTATTTTATAATTTATATCAAATTGTATACATAGTTTAAGCCAAATTTTATAGTTTATACCAAAACAGACCCATAAATCTCTTACCCTGAATTAAGAATAGGTTAAATTATCAGATTAAGGAAAAGCTTTCCAAAATTAGCACTGTATCCAATCATAGGTCATGTTCATTTCTCTGGTGGTGCAGTTTAGGCCAGAATTTGTGCTAGAACCTTGAATTTTTATCCAGCAAGAGCCCCGACTATGTGTGGTGATACAGTGTGAAGAGACACCAGGTATTAAACTGTTTTTAATTATTATCTCAAAACCCCTGTCTTCCTTGGAGGATTTGAAGTGTGACCTGTGGTTCAGACCTGTGGGAGACAGAGGCTTCCTGCACCTTTTTTGCTTAGTGTTATCAATACCACAAGATCAGGAACTGACACTTTTTTTTTCAATCCTTGTATGCTGGCACCTTACACAATTCTTGGTATACAGCTAATTAGTAAATACTTGTGCAATTCATATAGTTATTATTAAGCCATGGAAATCAAACTGGTATTAAGTAACTGCAAAATAAAGCAATTCTTTTCAAATGTTGTCTGTGATATGAAATGATGTCATAGGGAGTTAGAATTCTTTTGTTCCTGGCTGGTGTGACCTGGGCTGGTCATTGTGTATGGCAGTTCAACACAAACATGTTCACATTTGATACAGATACATTGCTGGGATGTACAGCTTCTACCTTTAAGCTAAGCCATGAAGGATCATTAGGCTGAATATTGATCTCAAGTCTACCCTATGATTTGATTATGCATTCTTGGTTCATTTTTTTGTTGCCAAAAAATCTGTTACTATATTACTGTCCATTTCAATAGGACACATAAAGGAAATAATTTGATAGTAAGATATGCAGAGATAGAATAATGTAAGAATGTATTTTATGCCTGTTTGCCCAATGTGAGAGCTTTATGTTTAATACAGTCCTGAGTTTATTTAGACAGCCTTCTAACCTTATCATACAGCTGAGTTTATTGAGACCTGAGATAATGTGAAGCCCAAGAAGAAGAAAGTTGGCAGTTATTTGGGGGAAATTTATACAGTGTGGCAAGATGTCTTGGATATTCTATTTTTACCTTTTTCCATCTTATATTTCCCATCTGAAGTATTTCATAGATTCCCTATGAATCATAAATGTAGAATTTTGGAGATCTTTGGCTTTTTTATTTAAAATAGTCCCAATTTTTATCTTTTGCTTGCCTATGGCAGTTGAACATGCACATGCTCACACTTGATACAGATATTTTTCTGGTATGTATAGCATCTATCAGGCCCTATTGTCCTTTTGTTGTTTTAGCAAGTCACAGAGGCATAGATTCCCATAAATACAGAAAAAGACTTGCAATTCAAATATGTGTTGTCGAAATTTTATTTCCAGGGTATGAGAATCACCATTAGAATCTTCTTATAATAGCCTAATATTTATGAAACAATCCTAAGAATAGACCCCACTAGCTCTATGTATTATCTTTCATTGAGAAGAGGATTATTCAAATTATGTGTAGACTTTATTGATCACCAGAAGTAAATATAAGAGCCTAAACTAGCCAATCACCTAGCCATGCAACCAACTACTCACAACCCAATAAAAATTAAAATTGGACTATAGAGTTGTTAATCCATTCTCCTATGGCAGGTCAAAGTTTGTTTTTAAACCTTTCAGAGAATTAAGTGTTTTACAACTCATCTTCCAACTCTTATTTAGTTATATTCTTTGAAAGCCTTATATTGGATTTTTGGAAGAATCTTGAAAAAAAAGAAAAACAAAAAACAAAAATGGTTTCCCTTGCTATTCTAATTTTTAATCTGATCTCAGAAGCCCCAGAAACTTAGAAAACTGAGGGTACTGGTATATCACTGCATATATGGAGAAGGCTTCAGAATTGGAACATATATAATATTAGAAGGAAGATTTTTTTGTTTGTAAGGAACTGAAACCATCTTTCACCAGCTTATGTAAAACTAGAAATTTATTACAAGGATACTGGAGAAGGGGAGGTTCACAACAATAAATGATGAGCTCAGTAACTGGGCATTAAGAAAGGCAGAAACTCAAGGCTCTTATGGGAATTTCAGTAGCAGAACCTTCTCTGTGGGTCTTGCCATTTTTTGTGACCTGGATACAACAATGCTTACATTCAGTATCTCCATGGAGTGATAGGGCTTAGTCCAACTTGGATTATTCACTTATGTTTGTCATTGGCAAATCTGGTTATGGGGTGTTGTTAGAGGGGCTCCCCCCAACTTTGCCACTTTCTGGGGCAGTATGATATGGGGAAAAGAGAACAAAGAGCACTTGGTTTGACTTACCAAGGGAGAAAATACATGAAGCACAAAATTTGCCATCTTAACTATTTTGTAGAGTAAAATTCACTGGGACTATGCAGTTTCTCAATTTTGGGCAACCATCATCACTATTTATTTCTAGAATTATCTCATCATCCCAGGGAAAAATTGTACCCTGTAGACAGCTAACTCCCCATTTTCTCCACCTCCACACTCCTGTCTTCTCTACAGTTTTACCTGTTCTAGATGCCTCATCTAAATAGAATCATACAATGTTTGTCCTTTTGTGCCTGACTTATTTCCAGCTGAATGTTTTCAAAGGTCACCCATAGTATAGCAAGTATAAGTACCCCTTTTTTAATTGCTGAGTAATATTCCATAGCGAGAATATAGTACATTTATCCATTTCCCCAGCTGATGGATTTTTTTTTTGTGGCTACTCTACTGAATGCAGATAGTACTGCTATGAATATTTGTTACCAGTTTTTATATGGATATGTATTTTAGTTCTTTTGAGCATATTATTAGTAGTAGAATTGCTAAGTCATATGGTAATTAAATGTTTGACCTTTGATTTAGTTTGTACCATTCTCCATACTCTGCTTTACCTTTTTTGGTATGTTATATTATTTTGCTACATACAATATAATATACTTTTTATTGTATACATTGTTTATCATCTGGCTAGCTCTGCTAGAAGTTCTTTGAAGGCAGGGGTTCTTTTTATTTTGTCAGTGAGTATTCCAAGTGCTTGGCTTCATAAATATTTAATATTTGTTGAATTAGAATATGCATATTCTCAAATCTCTAGGTTTTTATCAGGTCGTATGTGGAAAAAATTAGTTGATTTTACTTGTTATGTTTTGAGATCTATTTAAGCAATTCCCTTAAAATGTATGGAAATTGTAATTGGATTTATGGTGCCATTTAGTTTTACTATAATAGGCACCTTAATTATCTCTGGGGTCATAGTTTTGTGCACACCCAGGTCAATATGCAATGAAACTCCATTGCACTGCATCAAAGTAATGTACACAGCCTTAGTTAAGGGTTGGTATGAAGTGGTCATTTAAAGAAGAGTCGATATTTCTGAAAGTTCAGTTTTGTTTTTATATGTGCAGAGTGAATTTGTAAACAGTTTGTGAGACAGATTCTTAATTTAGATGAGCTCTTTCTCTTAGTGAATAATATAACCAAAGAGACATTTTTTACTTCTACTCCTAATTGTCCAAAAGTTTAACTGGAAGTAATTTGTTGATATGAAACCAAAGAGTAGTGAATTGCTGGTTCTGTAAAGTGGTATAAAAAATTAGGAAAACAAACAAGGACATATGATGAGTTGTAGCTTTTATTTTTAAAATTCAGAAGTAGGTGTCTGGAAAAGCGTGAACATCTAAATAGAGATTGAAGAGAACAATTAGCCAGCTTTTCATTTTTCATTGATTTATACTATGTGTGGAACAAGCTTATACTTTGTCTCATGTTTATTCCAAAAGGTACATGTGAAATTCTCCACTGTTAGCTCTTGTCTATCTAGTAGTCATCTTCATTGCTAGAAATACACAAAGGAGAACTTCTTTGCATATATTTGTGTATAGGATGGGAAAATAAAGTGCAAAATAAATATTTGAGCCACTTACAAAGTCATTAAAAAAGAGTAAAAGTCATTGTATTCTTTCTAGTTCTAATATGCAGTGATCCACTATGATAGATAATTAAAATGTCGTTTGTTTAGAAAAAATTGGAGATAAGAGATACAAAGTATTATCTAAGGTTTGCTTCATTTTTGTATGGCTTACCAGGTGAAGACAGTGACTTCAAAAATCTCTTACCCAAATCACCAGACATGGTAGATTAGGAATCCAAAGTAAGTTAATGATTTAAGGACTAGGTGCTTGTGTTTGACTGAAGTATTCAAGGTCGTTGCTAATATCAGGGACATAACTACTTAAACATTTGCATTTCGAGTAGATTTTTGGCTTCAACCATGTTTTCAAAGCCAGCAGTTTCATTCCTGGGTTGTCAAAATAGGAAGAGAAGGGAAAGAAAGGGAATATTGTTACAATGAAGGTTCCTTGCTTGTGGCCAGGAATGGTGAATACTGTGACATTTTAAGTTGAATTGTGACTCACTATCAATGAAAGAGTTAGTTCTTTAGTAGGGTCCTAAATTAGTTCATCTGTGATTAATAACAGATGAGAAGAGGGCCTTTATTTGCCTTTCTTCTTTATTTACCTGGCAGGACTTGTTTTAATAGTTGAGTTCAAACTCTAAACCAATGTGAGAATGAACCTCCCTTTCTGACCCTACAAATGAAGCCATTGTTATGTGTTACCTGATTCTAAACTCTTAGCTTCTAAAGCATCTCTCTGTCTTGTAAAATACCAGTTTGCAAGTACAAAAACACTTTGTAAATTATTGGAGAATCTAAATAAAGAGTTATTTAGATTAATTGTCCTGTAGGTGTCTTGAGAGGCAGCAATTTCTTGGGCAATAGATATTCATAATGTTCTACTGTAAACACTTCAAAAGAGTAAATCAGCATTCAAATTTTGCTTGTTTTTCTCATAAAATGGAAGTTATAGGTAGTACTGAGTTCATTAGGATTGAACTCTGTTCAATTTTGCAATGAAGAATATTCATTTCAGTTTTTATATCAAAGACTACTAGTTATTTCCCCTGTTCATTCCCCTTTTTCCATACTAACAGAAGTACTGGGAGTTGTGGGGACCCACGATAAAATATCACATTTCCTAGCCTTGCTGTGGCCAGGTCTGGCTGTAGACTATTCTTTGTTGTTAAGCCTTTATTCCCTTTTTGTCCCCCTACCTTGCCCTGTGCAGCTGTTTGCAATGTGGGCAGGGAAGAAGCCATGTGGAACCACGGGGAAGAAGCCAGTGCATTAGGAATGATAGAGCATCAAGAAATTGACTTGTTCTCTGGGCACCCTCAAATTCTGGCTCTGAAAGTACCTGGCAGGTCATGTGCTCCCTACGGGGGAAGGTGAAGGATTTTTAAGCAGTAGAATAAACAATCAGATTTTGCTCCGGGAAGATCAGACAGTGGTAGAGAAAGAATTAGAGAAGGCTGCATGTGGTCAGCATGGGGATAGCAGAGTGACCTGTGAAGGTGGCTGTCATGGGCTAAAAAAAATCTCACTTGTGGGCCCTCCCTGGTGGCGCAGCGGGTTAAAGCACAGCACTAAGAAGCTAAAAGCCACTTTTGCATGAGTTCGATTCCTGCCTGCCCCGGAGGTGACCACATGGCGTGGCAGACCTCTCCTGACCCACCTGCTGCTCCCCTCAGCAGCCCACTGCTCCCCTCAGCAGTGTACTTCGTTGATCTGCCTGTTCTGCTCCCCAGTCTGTCTCTGGTGAATCCTCTCACCATCCACATCTCTGGCCTATACCCCAGTTCCATATGAATAAATCAATCAATCAATCTTTTTTTTTTTAAATAAAGAAAAATCTCACTTGTCATGAGGATCCTGGAAGGGACAAGGGCTTTCTTTAGTGTTTCACTTCAGACTCCTTAAGATTTATGAATGAAAATACTTACTGCAGTTTTGAAGTTTTATTGCTTTGGAAAATGGAACACACAGACCTGAAAGAAGTTCCTCTTCAATTGCTTAGATTTGGGTAACACGGCAGGAAGCCCAGCATGGCTGCAGGCTGAGGGGGCCAAGATACCAGCCTCACCCCTTAGCCTGCCTGCTGCCTGCTATCTGGCCCAGGCCTCCCCTGCCCTGTTGTCTTTTCTTTGTCTTTGTAAACTTGAGCTCCCTCTCACAACAGGGGCTTTTCACATGTTTGTCAGAATGTCTGGTTGGTTTCCCCACTTAACTCCTGCTTTTCACCGAATTGTTACAGTATCTCTGTAACATTGACTCCTCTGAAGTCAATGTTGCTAATGGTGTGAGCTCCCTTTGCTGTGGATGACACACAGCACCATTTCTTTTCCTTCATAAAATTGGTCCCAGTTGCTGTTTTCATTCTTCTTCTCTAGTTTAGTTTTCATTTGCTTCTCCCAAATTCTGGAGGGCAGAGACTGTGTTCTTAACGTTCTGTCCCAAAAGCCTCACTGCTGTGTCAAGAAATATGTTGAAAGACTAAGGAACATTGAAGCATAATGATTGAGCATGGGTATTTTTTTTTTAACAATTTATTTATTTATGCATACAGAACTGAGGTACAGACTATAGGTGCAGGAGCAGTGAGAGAATTCACCAGAGACAAAGTGGGGAGCAGAACAGGCAGACTGACAAAGTACACTGCTGAGGGGAGCAGCGGGCGGGTCAGGAGAGGTCTGCTGCGCCATGTTGATCACCTCTGGGGCAGGCGGGGATCGAACTCAGGCTGTAGTGGCTTTAGCTTCTTAGTGCTGTGCTTTCACCCTCTGTGCCACCAGGGAGGGCCTGAGTATGGGTGTTTCATTTGACCACACATGATTTCAAATTAAGACTCCATTTTTTTCATGGTGTGATCTTCAGATGTTACTTAGTATTGAGAAACTTGATTTACTTATCTGCTGAGTGGATTTGTTGCCTTGTTAATAGTATTGCCATGAAGATGAATGACAATTAGCGCATGTCAGATTCCATGTAAGCATCAGGTTCTCCATATCTTGTACCTTGGTCTTAATAGGCAGAAGCTGTTATTGTTACTATTTTTCCTTACTGTTACCAGTCTGAAAGTCAACCTGGTTTTTGTTTTGGAATTTTGACTGAATTTATACTACATTAATGCTAAATGTTTTTGCTTTATTATATTTCTAAAATATTTCAGTGAACCTATTTTTTCATCTTAATTTGTTTAGGAGATTGTTCAAAGGCCTAATCTATTATTTATTTTGGTTTTGGCCTTTTTATTTTCTTCCTTTGATAATGCATGTCACTAAATTGCAGGCATTTTTCTTTTATAGACGGTTTGATGCCTGCTATCCTTTCGATGTAATGCAAGCATGTGAATGAAGTCAGCATTAGAAATATCATTAAAATTGCTTGGTGTGTCTTACATATATATATATATATATTATATACTGGTGTATATATATAAATTTATAGGCATATTTTATGCATATTATAGAAATAAGCTTATATATTCCTGGACTATAATTGTGAAGTCCTGTTACATTTAAAGCTAATACACTATTTTAGTTGTTAATGTTGCTTCCTTGCTAGAACATAGTGGTAAAAGGAATCAGTTTTGTGTTGTTCATTGAAGCCAGTGTTTGCTTTGGAGCCATTAGAATAACAGCTTTGCCCAGGTTTCCACTGGACAGATGATGCTACTGTCCCATCTCTGAAAGTTCCTGTTGACCAAGAATTCCTATTGAACTTTGTGGCTGCTTGAGAGATTAACAAAAAGGTTTACTAATTTGGATAATTAATTCATTTACAAATAAACCAATTTGTCTGAGAAAAACTTGTCAGATTTTAAATAGTGGCTAATCAAAATATGATAGTGACTCCTTTTGGAAATACAAATGATTATTTTTAAAGATTTATCTATTTATGCATATAGAACTGGGGTACAGGCCAGAGGTGCCCTGGGGGGAGGGGGTGAGAGGATTCACTAGAGACAGAGTGGGGAGCAGAACAGGCAGATGCACTGAAATGCACTGCTGAGGGGAACAGTGGGCAGGTCAGGAGAGGTCTGCCACACCATGTGGGTCACCTCCCTGGCTGGGGATCAAATTGGTGCTGCAGTGGCTGTGATAGCTTCATAGTGCTGTCTTTTAACATGTTGAGGTACCAGGGAGGGCCCACAAATGATTTTATGCAAAATCATTGGGACCAGAAAGATAATGTATGTATATTCTGCCTCTTTAGATATTTACTGAGGAAAAATAATCTGTTTTTACCATAGAAATAAGTTTTATGATGTACAGGAATCTTACTACATATGTGCAAACTGTTAATGAACTGTCATAAAAATTAAAAACATTTAAAGTCCATTTTAAAAACACCTTTGAAAATTTGTCGATGAGAAGATACTTGTTTTTGGCTAACAAATGCCCAATCATCTTACTATCTATTCTACTAATAAGTGGATCATTTTCACTAGCAAATTTAATTATCACACAGGATTTGCTATTTTTCATCTTTACAGAGTATCTGGCAGTGGATAAGAGCTTGAAAAGTATTACCTTCCTTGCTACCAGAGAGAACTAGTGAATCTGAAGACTGTTTTTAGCAGTGACCTTGTGACCTTAATGTGAAAAAAAAAAAAAAGTCCTGATCGACTTTGAAGGCACCAATACTCTTTGATAACCTTTCATTCATTGAAGTTTTGCCTAAAATTGTCGTTTCTAAGAATATGTGATGGTGTTAAATGCGGACTGTCTCTTCATCAGGGCATTTTTCGCTTGCAAGAAACAGAAAATGCAATAGAAACAGTTGTCATTTGGAAGAGAACTTGGTGTTCAAGATAATTGAAAATCCCAGGTATGACATGGTCACACTCTCTGGGTCCTGTGTTTTCAGCCCCATGTTAGTCCCAAGTTGGGCACACCTTCTGCTTTCAGTGGGGTCTGGCTGTTTCTAACTTCAGGCTGAAGGACACCATCCTCTGACACCCAGAGTGGAAGTGGGGGGGCATTTCTTAACTGCAGAAGTATACTGCAGTGATCACACTGCAGTGACCAGGACTACGTGCTGGCAATGCGAAGCTCTGATGACAGAGGAGCCACCAGTGTGCCTGGGGATGGAGAGGGCACACCTCGCACTTCCTAGTGGGGCTCTGTTGTCACAAGGAAAGTGAAGAGAACAGGTGTCCACTGCCTGCCAGTCTCCACATTTCCCGTGTGCTTAGAGTCAGGTTTGCAAATGGGGGGGGGGGGACAGCTGGGGAGGGAGCACAGTGGACTAGTGGAGGTTAACTGTGGGTGCTGGGCCAGTGAGTGCTATGTGGTGACAGTTTCTGAAGGGGGAGATCTTCACATCTAAGACACAGACAACATTGTAAACCTGTATTATGGCATGTTAAAAAAAACAAACACGACACATGTGAAGCCCTTACATATTTGTGGTCCTTGTATGGATTTGGATGCTCAGTGGTGAACTCAGTGTAGTAACACAGGATTTACCCACTTGGAGTTGCAGTGATGCTCATCTGAAATGTGTTTATGGGATAATGCAATGTTCAATTAAAAAAAGAAAAAGGACCCTCCTGGTGGCGCTGCGGATTAAAGCATAGCACTGAGCAGCTGAAGCCACTTTAGCATGAGTTCAATCCCTGCCCTGGAGGTGACCCACAAGCGCAGCAGACCTCTCCTGACTCACCCACTGCACCCCTCAGCAGTGTACTTCAGTGTATCTGCCTGTTCTGGTCCCCACTCTGTCTCTGGTGAATCCTGTCACCTACCACACCTCTGGCCTGTACCCCAGTTCTGGGTATATAAATAAATAAATCTTTAAAAAAAAGAAAAAAGGTGGGCCGCCATGGTGGCACGGGGTTAAAGTCTCAGTGCTGTCAAGCTATCACCAGCCACTGTGGCCTGAGTTCGATCCCAGGCCAGGAAGGTGACCCACATGACACAGCAGAACTTTCCTGTCTCGCCAGCTGCTCCCCTCAGCAGTGTACTTTTTCAGTCTGCCTGTTCTGCTCCCCACTCTGTGTCTGAATCCCCTCATCCTCTCACCACTACCCTTGCCCCATCACCCACCTGTGGCCAGTTCTTGTATGTATAAAGAAATAAAAATTTTCATTAAAAAAAGAAAGGACTCTTCTCTTTCCAGTTTGCTACTGTGGGCTTCACGCTGGTTCTGTTTCTTGGGCATGGACTGCTCATGTCGGAAAGGGCTGTGAGGAAATCAAGGGTGGAGGTCAGAGTGAAAAGTCAGAGAGGGTAGAGAGTGTTTTATTGTTCTGAAATGATCCCTTAGTAATGCTGACACAATAAGAAAAGGTCAGAATTCATGAAACTCACTTATGAAAGTGAGTACTATTTCCATAGACAGAGGAATCATAAATCTGCTTTGACAGATGAGTCTCATCGATGAAATCTCTGATTTCTTGGCTTCTCGTGCTAAATATGGTTGTGTTTGTAATTTAAGTAGTTTTGGTGTGGACACAAGTAGCTTGTCTACTCTGTGGAATGGTCATGGTGCGTATAATGTGAATTATTATGCAAATATATGCAAAGCAGGGCTTACTATATGATTTTCAAAATTTAAAAAGTCAGAAAATTTTGTTGCTAAAATGCTTTTAATTACTACCCTCCCCAGTAAAACAAATACATTTTGTGTCTGAGCTAGATATGAATCTTAATTCCTAATTTTAAAATATTTGAAAT
>NW_004567137.1:3177299-3199119 GCF_000260355.1 Condylura cristata
TAGACATGAGGGTTTTGGCTATTCGAGGTTTTTTGTTGTTCCATATGAATCTCATCAACATTTTTTCTATGTCTTTGAAGAATGTCATTGAGATTAAAAATCATATTTAATTTTAAGGTTGAAGTCAAATTATTAAATAAATACATATTTGATAATGAGTTTTTAAAGGCAACATGGATTTTGGAAAGAGTTGTTTAAGTGCTTAATATTGTGTTTTCTTCTACCCTGCAGAGTTCTGGGAACACAGGCAAACTAGTTAATCTCTGACTTCAGTTGCCCTTTTTAAAACTGGGAGTTCTAGTGATGCTCACCTTATGTTCGTCATTGCTCCTTGGGGAGCTGGGAGTGAGGTCACGCCTCTATTTGAACAACTATCCTGGCACATTCTAGAAATTTTAAAAATTAGCATTAAGATTTTTTTAAAAAATTAAATGATATAGTCATAAGGTGAACATATGGCCCTATTTACTAGCAAGAGCTGAATCTTATTACACATTTTAATATTGATATGTTTGGAGGCCTCCTGGTGGTAGTCTCAGCATTATCAAGCTCTCACCAGCCCTGCAGCACAAGTGCAATCCCTGAGCTGACTCACATGGGGCAGCAGACCTCTCCTATCTCCCTGCTGCCACCCTCAGCGATGTATTTCAGTAGATCTGCCTGTTTTGCCCCACTACTCTGTTTCTGGTAGAGAAACACCTCTCACTCCCACCTCTGGCTACACCCCAATTCTTGTATGTATAAAGAAAGAAAAATAAATCCTAAACAATTGTTGATGTGCTTACTTAGCTTTTAAGATTAGATATAATTTCGGTCCTCCCTGGTGGTGCAGCGGGTTAAAGCACAGCACTAAGAAGCTAAAGCCACTTCTGCATGAGTTCGATCCCCGCCTGCCCCGGAGGTGACCACATGGCGTGGCAGACCTCTCCTGACCCTCCCGCTGCTCCCCTCAGCAGTGTACTTCGTCGATCTGCCTGTTCTGCTCCTCACACTGTCTCTGGTAAATCCTCTCACCCTCCGCATTTCTGGCCTGTACCCCAGTTCTATATGAGTAAATGAATAAATCTTAAAAAAAAAAAAAAGATTTGATATAATTTCAAAAGCAGGAAAACATCTCCCTTGCAGTAGGGATGTCAATATAAAGAAAATGTTGACTTGGTTATATAACTCAGTGTTTATTTAACATTGTGTTTATTGATGAACTGATTTGGAAAAGATAAATACTTTGCTTTAGTTACATACATAAATGAAATACTTTAGAATTCCCCTCCAGTTATCATCTGACTACAATTCAGCAGCTCTGTCATGGTATTTGGAGTGTCATCCATGTACTCTTTCCTTCTTACTTTTATAAAAAAAGTTGAAACAGAAGAGAGGAGACAGGGAATTAAGTTTTGTTGATTGTTAAAAGAAGATCTGGTTGGGACTGTTTTTTTTCAAGTCTAACATTTCAGTCAGCTGAAAGGGTGAAGTACCAGGCTCTCTAAATCAAGACATCCATAAATTAAAGGAAATTGACATTAAAAGGGGGAAAGTAAAACATATCCTATCACATCCTTTCTTTTCCTGTTTTTAAATTCCAGCTCTTGAAAGGGAGCCCTGCTACTGAGCAGTTCTTCAGGTTATGTGTGGAATGCAGATGAGTCTGGCCCAGTCACAGCTCCTGTCAGCCAAGTTGTTGGAATCTTGATCTCTCCTGCCAGGGAGGAGGCTCTGGGGTGTGAAAGGAAGGACTGAACATCCCCTCAGAGCTAGGCTGAGGGTGACCACAGGGAAAGTGGCTACTCTCATACCCTTTTGACGTGTAGAAGGAATTTGGTGGTGTAGACTTGAGTAAAGCAAGTCACCAAAGAGATGTCATTTCACTAATTTAATATTGAAATATAGGACCCCAAGAGGGAAAAGTCCTATGGTGTTTTGGGTGTATTTACTGCCCATAAGTGGTTCCTGTGCCCTAAGCAGAGCTTCTTTAGGCAGGCCAAAGCAAGGACCGCAGCAGTGAAGGTTTTTGTTTTTCTTGCTTCAGGGGACTTCCTATTCATCCTGGCAGGCGAGGCCACTGTCCTGCAGGCATATGGCCTTTCAGCCACAACCTCCCGAGGCCTGATCCAGAAACATACAGTTGAAGAATTGTTTGTCTCCTAGTGGATGTATTTTTTTCCATGTCATTTGTTATTATGAACAGCATTATGACTTAATGGGCCAAGCTGACAGAACTTTAAAACAAAGCTTCAAAGCTATATGATTTGTGGGAGCGTGGGTATATTACTCAATCTGCACTTTTCCCCTACAGCATGTCCACTGAGATAAGGTACCCATGGACATGTGTATTTTTTTTTTTTGGATGAGAAAAATTGGATTGGAAATATTAATTTGGCAAGATGACTGGATATTAAAACCATCTGAGTAAAAGATTCAATTTTCAAATGTTTTGGGTAAGTTTTATACAAAATCTGTTGATTGTTTAACATGATAACAGAAAGAATGAGATACATATTAGCTAGAGAAATAATGAGAGCGTGTCCTACCGAAGTTGGTTTTATTCCTGGAAAGAAACACATCCACTAGGAGACAAACAAAATTGCTGCTGGAATGTTTTCCTGAGGCCTCTCCATTGATGGTTGGGTGTGATGTCATCTAGCAAGGACCCCCAAGAAACTCTCAGACAATTTAAAGGGAATTGGGAAAATCTTACCAAAAATGTCAGCCAAGGTTGCCTAGCCGTGGAAAGACATCTTTTAGAGAAGAGAGGTAGAAGCTGAACTATTTGAACAGGATAAAAACAAATCTCACTGTGTGCCTTGGTTGTTTGGTCTTCAATTTCCTTATGTTGCCTCAAAAAAGCAAATGCTTTTGGTAGCCTAGGAGTTGGGCAGCCAACACAAAAATGACCGGATCACATTCTTAGAGGAAGTTTTGGTGACAATATAATGATAATCAAGCAGCTGCTTTTTAAATATCTCTTATGAGTAAGGGCAAATGCTGACCATGGTTCCTGTTTTTCGTTATGCTTTTTATTGAGGTAACTTTGGTTTACAGCTCTGCCTATGATCTAGCAGTATAGGGTCACACCCTCCGGGCGTTGTTATGATACCATACCCTAAACCAAGACACCCATAGTTCTCCAGCATGGTTCATTTGGGCCTCTCCCTGCTTTGCTCCTTGCCCCCCTCCTTCCCTGGTTCCTATTTTTCTTTTTTACCAGATAGGAATCTTATCAGTATCAGTTTATCAGAAAACTATTTTGCAGGTGGAAAGAGACACATTTCCTTTTGGGTCCGGGGGTCTACAACAGATTGCTTGCCTGCTTTAGGAGGACTTAGAAAGTAGGGACACAAAGAAGGGCAGAATGAAGTAGGAGATACCTTTACTGGGCGGGCTTTATAACATTATTTTCCTCTGTTTTAATATTCTAATGATGAAATCTGTATTTTCAAATGAAGCTTGTTTAGTCTTACTTTGTCCAGTGACTTTCCAAGTGTTACTGGCATTTTGCTTGTGTTTTAATTGTTCTTAAATTATAATGCAGAAACTTTCACATTCAGATTAAGTTCCTAAGGGAAAAGAAAAAATATATGGAATTGACTGTTGATAGCAATATTTGTAAACTGGGTCCTTTAAAACTTAATGACATAGGTGCTTTCTATCAGTTAGAAAAAAAATGATTGAAGTGTATATTGGCTAAAACCAGCCTCCTTGGAAAATGAGACTGTAATGGCATCTAAGGAGAGGACCTGTGTCCCCCACATTTTTTCTCTTCCCCTGTTAAAGCACCTCAAGATGCTGTCCAGTTTCATAGAAAAATTAATAAAAGAGCTATCTTTGTAATCTATTTGAAAGAGCAGTATTTTCTATGTCACTGAGTAGAATATGTCTTCCTTAAGCAAACCAGGCCAACGTAAAGATGAGAACTTCTATAAGAACTTCCAGACTCCCAGATCCAGAGCTCTGCTTGTGTTCTCAGAGTCTTCGTCCTCTTTTGGAGGTTGTGTGTCCCTGTGAAACACTGAGAACATTTATGCTACAACTTCCTGTGAACACATAAAGATGTATATTCATGGGAAAATACGTTCCTTTCCGGGAGACTCCTTGAAACTTGGCCCTGGACCCCAGGCTTGGGGAACAGTGTGTGGGACAAACTGTGATGGTGCTTACGTTAACATGGGGCTCTGGGTTGGGTGTGTGTCTGTGCTGCTGGTTCTGGGGCCCAGGACAGGGCTGGCTCATCATCAGCACTTACTGAATATTTGTTGTTGCCAGAATGAATCAATGACAAATGAATTTAGTTTCTTTTGGTTATGTGGCTAGTCTGGATTTTCTGGTTGCTTGGACTTTATCTGTTCTTGTTACGTGACCTTCCAAGCTACACTTACTTCTTATACAAGGGACAGAAGCCTAAGTAATTTAAGAGAGGCTTTTGGTTTGTATTCCTTTGGAAGTCCAAGCCTCTCTCTCTTCATTTCTTTCCTTCTTGGAGGCTTTAATTTCTCGCAGACTTTTTCTACAGTGGGGGGAAAAACTGGTTCCTGGCAGTTTAGAGCTTACGCTTTTCCTCCTAATGCTTGATCTTAGAGGAGCTAGAACTTCTCTCTCTTCTTTCTTTGTCCATAGCTGCTTGAGTCCTGCTTGGGCTGTGGCGTGTCCTCTGCACAATGCCCTACAGTGATGGGTTCAGGGGGCAGTCTGAGTCTTAGAGCTCCCTGGGGCATGGTGGTGGTGGTGGTGGGGTCCATTTGTTGCTAAGCCAGATTGTATTTACAGTTACAGATGGGAGAGGGAAGTGTTCAAAGAGTAGGGTCAGAATAAAATAGTAACAAGACATCCAAAGCAACTTTTGTGGCATGCAGAAAATATTTTGTATAAGATTGATAGTGTGGTCTTAGGATGCAAACAGCAAGTATTCTTGATGTTGCCAAAGACACATCCTCAAAGAAAAGACTTCTGACTAATGGCAGAGAATAAGCACCAGCATTTACAGAAGGATACAAGAAACTAGGAGAGAGGGGCATTACAGGAATCTTGTGAAACCTATAATAAATCTGAGAGAGCTGCTCCCTTTCGGTTGTAGAGGTGGTGACATGGTTTTCCCGTGTGACAGTATGTTCTGGCTTGGGCATCTCACCTGCCCTGCAGTGCCTCCAGCCAGGCCTTGTCTCACAGGCTGAATTCTCTGTGCTTGGTACAGTTCATAAATGGAAATAGCATAGGCTGAGTTGGGTGGGGAAGAAGAGTGACTTTGTTGAAATACTTCTTTATGTGTTTTCTACCTTATTATAGTGCAGACCTGTCAGTGTCAATGATTACAAATGACTACAATTTCTGATTCTTTCCTTGACATATATTTCATTCAACATTGACTTTCTAATGGTACATATTTTTTCTTTGAGGAGGAATATTTTCTTTCTGTAATTGCTATGCAGGTTGCAGAATGCGCTTAGAAAGATTCAAATGCACTGGAAACCTCAGATTATATTTTGATCAGTCAAGAGGGCTTAATACTGGAAAGCACTGCACTGCTTATTTTTTGTCTGGTTCATACTGAGCAGGAGACTCATCCATGCAGTGCTGATTTTTGAGTCCTACATTGCTAATAAGGCTCTACTTCACCCTGACTTTCTTTTCATGTATGTTCATTAAATGTGAATTTATTTGGGTTATTTACACACCTTTATCCAGGTTTTCCCCTGAAGTCTTAGTTAAGACTGTCAGTAGTAGGTGGTTAACTGTATTGTTTCATGAACAGATGAATGAATAGAAATAAACGATCTGCTTTATGAGCAGCAGGGCTGAGGCATAATTTTTCCTATGAAAAATCATGTTTGTTAACATTTTCCATCAAGAAGTTAAATGTATGTTTACTGAATTAAGTGAGTGATTATTAAGTGCTTACTCTGTGCCTACATAGTTTTCCCCCTTGAAATACTTAAATGCACCTCACTTACAGTAAATACTCAATTGCTATGTACAATTCCACCGTCAAACCAATAGAATAGTCTTTAAAGAGAGAATAATTGTTTGTATGTCTCCTGAATTCTCCTGCTGCCTCACTTTTCTTACCCGGTTCCTGTGCTATCTCCAGGGTGGGCTGCCTTCTCTGTCTCCCTCTCTCCCTCTAGTCTCTTCTCAGCATGGCAAGCAGGCTCATCTTTTGAGAAGTGAGCCAGGTTGTAGCCACCATTCTCTGCCCAACTTGCTGTGACTCCTCTCCCTCAGAGTGGAAGGTAGTCTGGGAGAATGTATCCAGGGTGGCTGTCCATTTCTTGACTTTTCTGGCTTCTTATCAGATCATTCCCTTTCATAGTCACTCCTATCAGCCCACATTGGCTCTTTCAGATTCTCCAGCCCCCTAAATCTCCCACTGTGTGGCTTTGCACAGACTGTCTATCCATGGCGCACCCCCTTTGCTGTCTTCAAGTCTTTTATGGTTCCCTTTTTTATAGCACCAACCCTCAGGGTACTATATAACCTGTGGATTGATAATGTTTATTATTTATTTATCTCCTCCCCACTATCCTCTGCAAGAACCTTAGTCTTTGCTCTTAGAAAAATGCCTGGGATATAGTAGCTGCTCAATAAATATTTATGAAATGGATGAGTTTCCTGATGAAGATTTTATATATTTTTTAAATGATTACCTTATAGGTAAATATCTTTCAATTACCAAAAGGAGGGAGTACCTGGAGTCAATGTAATTGTGGAAAGGGCACTAGAACACATAGAGATGAAGATATATTCCAAAACTTAGATCATTTTGTAAATTACAAAATAAATGCTAATAATAATGATGAAAATGATGGTTAATTATTGAACATGTACTTTGTTCTGGGCATTAGAATGCATATTTTGAATGATGATGACAAGTGACCTCTATGCAGTGTTCATTTTGCCTTGAGTAGTTTTCATTGTCATACTAGTGATGTGCAGAGTTGATGTAAAAATTACCTCAATTATTTAGTTAGGTCAGAGAAATAGCTTCCCAGCATCACACATTTATTATGGAATGGACACCTTTGTGCTACTAGAACATTAAAAAAATATATATATTGTTAAATTTATATATCCTATTTTTGTCCTATTTCGGTAGAAGCCCCTATGTCACTTCAGGGACTTTTATTTGTAAATAGGATGCTCACTGTTTAAGAAATAGAGACCAGAGCTGGGAGTATGCATGCATTTAAAATAATTACCTTACCAAGGTTTCTTTATGAATTGTACTTTTAATAGTTAAGTTCTTCAATGACTTTTTTTTTTTTTAAGATTTATTTATGCATACAGAACGGAGGTACAAGCCAGAGGTGCAGGGGCGGTGACAGGATTCACCAGAGACAGAGTTGGGAGCAGAGAACAGGCAGATCATTGAAGTATACAGCTGAGGGGATCAGTGGGTGAGTCAGGAGAGGTCTGCCACCCCACGTGGATCACCTCCGGGGCAGGCGGGGATCCAACTCACATGGAAGTGGCTTGAACTTCTCAGTGCAGCGCTATTAACCTGCTGAGCCACCAGGGAGGGCCATGAATTGTACTTTTAAAGCGAAGTTATTTCTCCCTGTGTGGGTTAGAACAAGAATTTAACCTGGAAGCAAGGGAAATCAATGAATTCAGTGCATATATGTATAGCTCTTTTTGACCATCAGACTTTTCTGTTTGCTTTTATTTACCTCTGGCATTTCCTCTGCTTTCAGAGGTCAGACAAGTTGCTTCATTATTTTTGGAATTCCTTTAAAAGAGCGTGTATCTGATTCAACAACAGCAACAACAGCAACAACAACAACAACAACAACAACAACAACAACAACAACAACAACAAAAAGAGGGTGTATCTGTTATTTCAGTCACAGTTAGACCCTTGCTGGTCTTCTACCCTTGAATCTATTCATACCTGTTACAGCTGTGGCTGTGTTTTTCTTAAATTGTATTTGCTCACACTTAGCCATTATGGATTAAATGCTGGAAACTGTTTTTGAAGGAAGTATGTGAACTCTAAGGTCCTTTTTTAAAGAAATGTTTTTATAGGTTTACTTTTTCTGGTAAGTTTTAGAAGTGTCCTAGTTACTCATTGATAGAGAAACAAGAATCATTTGCTTGTAGCAGTGGATGGTGGGGGCGGGGGGGGGGCGGTCTAGTGTGATGATGGGAATGGATCCATTGTTGACAGGAGTTTTTCTGGCCAGGGAACTTCTCTTGCCAACCAGGTCTTCTCAGGGATATTTCTCTTTTATGGATGATTACCTAGGTAGTGGTAGTTGATTCTCTTCTCTCTTTCAGAAGAAGGCAGCAGGCTGATAGGGACAGGAAAGAGGCCTGTCCTGACAGCTGTAAAAGTAGTCTCCATTTGCATTGTGCTCTGAGGATTTCAGAGTGTAGAGTGCTAACCTTTATATAGTGAAACTGCTCTGACCATTTCCAAGGGAAGAAATGTTTTGGCTGATTTTTGTTCTGTTCTGCCTAGAAGTTCTTACTGAGAGCATGTCTTTTGAGGTCCCCTTCTAAAATATGTAGTTAAATGTTTCTTTATAGTTTGCTGAGGCAACTAGCCAAGCATGAACAGAGATATCATTTGTATATACTTATTTCCTCTTTCCTACTTATGTTCTTCCTGTTAATCATCATCAGCCTCATTCTGTCCTTGCTTCCCTTAATTTTGTTGTCTACTGAAATGTCCATTCACTCAACAATTATTTTTTTCACAGTAACAAAGCTAGTGTTGGGTCACTATGCTGGGTTTTGTGTTTTTTAAAACGAAGCTGCTGCTGTAGTCCCCCAAGAGTTCACTGTGTTATTAGACACATACACTTGCACATATAATGCAATACATTACAGTGTGGAAGGTTTTAGATTACAGTGTGGGGTTGTAGAAGGAGAACCTAAGCTTCTGGAGAGTGCATGATTTTTAACTAAACACTAGTTCACTCTGTACCAGGAGAAGAATATTTTTGTAAAAACCTATACATTTACCATAAATTTTAGAAACATAATAGGGATGTGTAAACTATATAATCTGAAGGACCTGATAGGTTAATGTTCTCTATATGTTGAAAAGGAAAATATTTGCTCTAGTTGTTTCAAATTTTGTATCCTTCTACAAGAAGATATAGATTTTATATACATCCATTAGATGTGGCTTGTTAATTATGGATTTTGAAAGCATCTATCCACATTGAATTTGGTCTGTTTGCCCTATCAGTAGTTGAGAAGTGTGTTGAAACCTCAGCCACCATGATAATATCTTTGCTGTTGCATCCCTGTAATACCTATAAATTTTATTTTATTTATTTTGAGAATGTTACATATATAAATTTAGGATCTCATGTCTCTTAGAGACCTGAAACATTTCTCAAAGAATGGTTCTCTTTATCCTGAACAATGATTTTTTTTCTTGTCTGTTTTCTTGATATTATTACTGCGACTATAATTTTCCTTTGCTTGGTGCTTCTCTGCTGTGTCTTTTTCTCTGCTTATGTTTTTTTTTTGAAAAATTATATGTATGTATATATATGTATGTGTGTGTGTGCATATATATATATATATATATATAGATTCATTCTTCATTTTGTACATTTTTCCATCTCAGTTGTAATCCCTGTGGATTTCCTACCACCACTTCACCCGTGTGCCATCACCATAGTCCCATTTGCTCTTCCCACCCGAGTTTTGATCCTGTCCCCCTCTCCTTCCCTGTAGAATGTCTCTAGTTTATAGTTGTTTGTAGATTTTCATTTTTACTTTATTACAATTACTTTTTTTTCTAACTACTTCCTTAACAATCCTGCTATGAGTGAAGCCACCTGGTATTTTTCTTCTTTCTGGCTTATTTCACAAACATAATCCCTTTGAACTCCATCCATGCCACAAATGGCATGAGTTTATCTTTCTTTGATCGCTGAGTAATATTCCATTGTGTATATGTACCACATTTTCTTGATCCAGGTATCTATTTTTGGGCATTTGGGTTGATTCCACAGCTTCCCTATTTTAAATAGTGCAGCAATAAACATAGGGGTGCAGGTATCCTTTTGAATTAATGTTTTTGTGTCCTTTGGGTGGTACCTAGCAATGGAATTGCTGGATCATCTTTGCTTATATCCTAGGTGTGACTCTTAAAAGTAGCATTTAGGGCCCTCCCTGGTGGCGCAGCGGGTTAAAGCACTGCACTGAGAAGCTACAGCCATTTCCGCATGAGTTCAATTCCCGCCTGCCCTGGAGGTGACCACATGGCGTGGCAGACCTCTCCTGACCCGCCCGCTGCTCCCCTCAGCAGTGTGCTTCCTCTATCTGCCTGTTCTGCTCCCCACTCTGTCTCTGGTGAAGCCTCTCACAGCCCCTGAGCCTCTGGCCTGTACCCCAGTTCTGTATGTACAAATAAATAAATCTTAAAAAAAAAAAACTTAAAAAAAAAAGTAGCATTTAGTTGAATTTTTTCAACCAATCATCTTTTTTTTTTTTTAAAGATTTATTTATTTATACATACAGAACTGGGGTACAGGCCAGAGGCTCAGGGGCTGTGAGAGGCTTCACCAGAGACAGAGTGGGGAGCAGAACAGGCTGACTGATGAAGTACACTGCTGAGGGGAGCAGCGGGAGGGCCAGGAGAGGTCTGCCACGCCATGTGGTCTCCTCAGGCGGGCATCGAACTCATGCGGAAGTGGTTTTAGCTTCTCAGTGCAGTGCTTTAACCAGCTGTGCCACCAGGGAGGGCCCATCTTTTCTTTTCTTTTTTTTTTAAATCTTTTAATGATGTTAAAAGGTTAACTTATTATGATATATTTGTTTATTATTATGATTTTTTTTGCCCCAATACTTTTTGGCTGATGGAATTTTTGCTTATTTTTTTTTCTTACTGTCTCCCCCTACCTCTACTGGTATTGCTTTGTTTCTGTTGTTTCAGCAGTATTTTTTAGAAGGTTATTTCATGGATTCAACAACGCATATATTTCATATATTTCCTCTACATATTCATATATTTCCTCTATAGTTCAGAGTCATGAGACTATTTGACCCCTCTCTTACTATTTATATGCAGTTTTCTGGTATTTTAGTACTGTGCTTTTTAAACTCACATGCTGTTTAGTCATTATTATTCTTTCATGTTGACAGCGTATTTTTAGGTTAATTTACATGTGTAGCAGTTTTTTTTTTCCTCCTCACTTCTATAGCTTATATTTTCTACTTATTTTCCTTCTTCCTGGAGTATAGTTTAGAAGGCTTTTTAGAGTCTGTTAGCGATAAACTCTATCTATTGAAACATTGCTTCATATTATCTTTGTTCTGAAAGTTTAATTTTGCAGGCTATGTTATTTTAGCTGAATCATTATTTTTTTCCTTGGCATTTGAAGAAATTACTTTCCTGTTTTATAATATAGATTTTGAGATGGTTGCTGCCCAGTAGGTCGTATTGTCTACATCTGTGGATTCATACCCATCACTTGCTCCAGAAATTCTTAGCTCTTTATTTCTAAAATACTGCCCCTCTCTACTGTCTCTTATTTCTCATACCAGGACATTGACTGCACATGCATGGTAAGCTTATTTCCCTCTCTTTATATTTTCATGTTTTCTTTGTCCTTGTCCTCTGTTTCATGTTGAGTGATTTCTTAGGATCTATCTACTAGGTTAGTAATTAGTTCTCTTAAACCAACCTATGCATTTCACCTAATATTTTTCATTCCTAGAAATTCTTTATCAAAGGTTTCTGGTCATTTTTGATGGGCTCTTAGTCTTTGTTCTTTTCTAAGTTAGGTGGCATGCATAACTGTGTTATTTTGAAAATATTTGAGTTCATATTTCTTGAATTTAGTTTGCTGTGTAACAAGAATATGCTGTGAACAAAGTCTAAAAGACAACCATGGGAAGGTGTGAGAGGGTAACAAAGAGGCTGAAACCTGGGGCAGGGGCCGTCAGTAGCCATTCGAAGAAGATGGGGTGGGGTGGGGGGTGGGGGTGAGAAGTTCTTTTCCCCAGCTTAGGGCCCTTTTCCTGAGAATGTCTCCAACTTAGTGCCAAGATGCTGAAAACTCACAGAGGTGTGGCAGTATATTAGCTGTAAACATCTGGATCTGAACTTTCCTTGGTGAATCACTTTTACCAGCGCCAATGTCTCTAGGGCTTTGCAGATGATTGAGCACTGATAGCTGTGAAGGTCAACCCAGCCATAATGAAACAATCAATCTCCACCGATCTAGATGTCCATTCACATCCTGAGAGAGGCACTTGCAAATGCTTTGACTTCTTGAGAAAGGTCATGGGCAGACAAGGAGATAGTGCATCACAAACTGACTTGTGGTGGCACTTGGTTAAAGAAGGCAGAGCAGGAGGGTGAAGAGGATTAAGAAGAGGAGGTGACTGGGTAGAGAAGGAAAGCTTGAGAGGAAAACGTCATGATTTTTTTCTTTGGGTGGATTAAAACTTAGATTTTCAGGGGATATGGGCAGATCCTTTCTGAAGTCATATTTGAATGAAGACCTTTCTTTTTGAAAGGCAATGTGTAATAATGTATGATTATTTTTGTTTCTTTCTTCTTGGTTTCATTAGCACCCATGTATGGAGGATAACTGTTTCACAAAATGTTGACTTCTTTCAGTGACTTATGAAAGGGCTGCTTTGTAAGAAATATCACTCTTTGTAGTTTACATGATATCTGTTTCTCTTAAAGGACACTGACCTTTTCTGGCTAATTGTACTGATCAAAAAATTTAACATGAGGATTCATGTTCTGTTTTCAGTGTCCATGGAGTATTATTACAAAAATTGAATTATTATGTCTTAATATATATGCAGTTAAGATGGATTTTATTTTCCATGAAAAAATAACTGGAAATAGTTTAAATAGCTAAGAGCCAGCACAGTTTCAACTTTGAAAGGAAGCAATTTTTTATTTTTATTTAATATTTTTTGTATGTGTACAAAAACTGGGATGAAGGCCAGAGGTGGAGGAAGGGGTGAGACGACTCACCAGAGATAGTCTAGGGAGCAGAACAAGTGGATTTACTGAAATATAATACCTAAGGGAGCAGCGGGTGATGAGGAGAGGTCTGCTACTCCGTATGTGGGAGTAGCTCCCTGGTCAGAGATTGAACTCAGGCCGTAGCCTGTTAGCTGAGACTTTGCCCAGGGAGGCCTGGAAACAGTTTTAGAAATATTTGTAGCAACAAACCTGTGTACAGTTGGAAAGCTTATCTATAGAATTAAACTTAAGTATTTGAACTGAAAATATTTGTTATTAACATTTTTAAAAGTAATCACCTGAAAAGATCACATGAAATTTTATTGATTTAATTTACAAGAATGTCACATTTCAAAAGGCATCCAAAGTGAATTTCATCTTGTCCTCTTACACAGGCAAAACACAAGTGCAGCTATGAGTGAATTCTGTGTGTTGCATCTGTTTTGCACGTATATGTTAGAACATTTTTTTTTGGCAGAAAGTTTTGCAATGCAACTACTTCTCTCTTTGGTGATGTGAATTGCTTATGGCTGCAGGATCTGTCAGATGTAAGGTATGCATGTGACATCTGTAGAATTGTATATTTCCTACTCAGTTACTACAAATTATGAGACAACTTGGTGGGCATAAAAACAAGAAATTGATTCTTGAAGTTGGCTCCTTATTTGGGCAACTTGAGTAATGATAATGACAAAAATGTCCATATCACTGAATGATAAGATCTTCAGTTTTAAAAGTATTATGTTCTAAGATTATTATGAGTGAATGGACCATCCTAGTATTTTGCTGGAAATGATAAAATAATGCATACACTTTTAATAGATACTAGTAAGGATGTATAAAATAAGAGTCAGAATCTGGTATCGGAGAAGGTTACCACAAGCCAATTTTAGTTACAAAACAGAATCCAATTAATGAAAAGCCACAGAGGCAGAAGGAGCTGGTGAGGTCACAGGTGCATTGTTTAGAAGTCGAGTCACAGGAATGGAAGAGATTGGCATCCAACAATTGGTGAGGTGATGGTAGAACAAGGATTGGTACTCAAGGGTTTTCCCCTCAGTTCTAGAGCTACTTTTAAATGACAGTGAAAGAGTGAGTTGAATGTTGTGCCAGGTTACGGGGGCTGGGACGCTGGTGGGTAGTGGTGGGGAGGGGACAGATCATATAGGAAACCAAATTGCAGCAAGAGAGAAGTTCAGGTGCTGGTAGAGTGCAAACCCCAGAGCAGACAGGTTATAGGTGATAGAGCTCTGAAAGTACTTCAAGGGCGATTCCATCTTGCTCATGAACCTAGATACCCCTTCCCCCTTTCTTACTAAAATCATGTCCACGGTGGATTCCCCACCTCCTTATTTTCCTTGAATTTACTTTATTTACATATTCTTTAGAGTAATTTTGAGATGAACAGAATCACTTCGTGGTACAAGGAGCAGGTATATGTTTTAAGCAAGCATGACTTTATAGAGAGAAGATAGACGTGAATTAGAACGGACTGAATGTTAGTTGAGTTTCAAGGACAGTTTGAGAATGCCAGCTTGTCCCTTTAATTGCCTATTTGAATTACATGCTGATTCAGACATTAAAAAATAATTATAGTCCATTAAAAGGTACACTGATATATTGGGGTCAAAGGTGTTATTTGAGATGCTGTTATTTCTGCTTTGACAGTTGTGATAATTATCTGGGCACACCTGGACAGGCAAAGCTTCCAGGCTTTTCTTTCATTTCTTGCCATTCCTTAGGCAACCACTTGTTAGCTCTAGTTATTATGCTATTTATGTGGATGATCAAAATATAATAATTTTATCAATTATTCAAAAGGTCACTCATTCTCTCAAATGGTATTTAACACCTTGATTCTTAGTACTATAGTTAGCACTATTGAGGCCTAATAGTTGTAAGTCAGGCATTTTATGATACAAAGCAGAAATGGGCTGTTCCTTTTCAGGATTTATGATTTACGTATGTATAATTAAGAAATTTTGATGGAGTGTGATGAGTTCTCTTGTAGAGGATAGTCCAGCCTACAGTGGTAGAACAAGTACTCCTGACCCATTAAAGGAAGGTCAGAGGGTTGTTAAAAATACAAATTCCAAGTTTGGACTGAACTTGTGATTCAGTAGGTCTGGACCAAAGGACTTTTTTTTTTGTGGTGGTGGTGATGGGTATCATTACCTCCCCATATGATTCACTGCTTTCACCAAATTTGGGAAACAGTAATTAAAATGGTAGTGTCTCAATATGAATTAACTAGAAGTGGAATACATGATTTTCAATTGGTTCTGCTCATAGGTCAAAGGTTGATCTTTATATTTGTTGCTCTTCAATTGTAAATTCTTGTTTTTAGGTTATAAAAGTTAACTGCCCTAAATGTAGATGTGAAAACCTGGCTTATCAGTAGTATACAAGAAAAGGAACTGGAATTATGTAGCCTTAAACCCAGTGGAAGGTAAAGTGGGCTTCAGAAAAGGCAGAGATGGGCTGGAGTGTCATGGAAGCTGCTTCCATCTCAGGACCACTAATTCTAAACTGTGTCAGGAAGAAGGCGGAAAGGTCCCTGGCCCTCTGCATGTGTTAGGGGCACATCTGGATGCAAGGGGATTGTATCCAGGGCCACATTTAAAGAGGGTGCTGACATGCGGGGTGATAGAAAGATGTTGAAATGTTGAACTTTTTGATAAATATCCTTATGAGAAAGAACCAGACGTAAATCATCTTGCTCCTCCCAGCAGAAGAAAATTTAAACTCTTATTTAGTGGCTACCATTGCTCATTCAAGTGGATTCCAAGGATATAGTGGTGAACAAGGTGGATTCAGTTTTTGACCTGATAGTGTTAGAATTTATTGGAAGATCAGACAATTCTGCCAGCTGTTATAAGAAAATGTGTCAAGTGTGGTGATGAAATAGACAGGGCGCTATTTAACCTCTGTGCGATACCCACCTCCAGTGTTAGTGCTGCCAGAAAGGTGGTAAGTAGCTCTGTTCCACCCCAGGGGTATAAAAGTGGAGGCTTTTGGTGGTCTTGCTGCCTTTGTGTCAACCAGCTCCATAAATAACTTTGAGAATTCATGGTTGTATACCTCTTTGTAACAGATCCATACCCTGGCTTGTTTTTCTATCCTATCCATTTCCTGTTCTCTCTAAACTCAGTCCCAATGCTTCATTCAGTTTGTTTGTTTTATTTGTCTGTTTACCACATAAGAATAAAATCATAGTGTTTGTTTTTCTCCATATGACTTATTTCATTAAATAGGTCCATCCATGTCATTGCAAATGGCAGGATTCCACCTTTTATTTTCTAAACAGTACAGTGTGTACCTAAATCACATCTTCTCTAGTCACTTGTCTGTGGGCACTTTAAATACCCTGAGGTTAGGTAAATGGTTATAAATTCTGTACAGTTCCAGTTCTTTCAATCTGCATGATGAAATAATTGTGAGTTTCACAGATGTTTGTAAATAAGAATAGGACACATTCTTAGAACTGAAGTCACTAATAATTACTACATTTTTATCTGGGCTGTTGATAATTGAGGATAAGCATAAATGGTTGCCTATGTGCCTTGTAATCTAATTTATAGCTTTTAGTTTTTTCTTTCCTTTTGCCAGCCTCTCCCTGTAGGCAGGGACTGTTAGGATCAGCCATGTGGGAGTGGAGGCTGTATTTCTGTGGGAATGTTCTGCAGAAAGGGTGAGTGGACATTCACTGCTATTCACCTTCTAATTTTTATGTGTTCTAAAAAAGACTATGATTTGATGATCATCATGTCTTGCATTCTTAACTAATTAGAAACACTGACCTTTCTCTCACAGCACTTAAAAAAATCTATTACACGTGACAGCATGACATTCTCAGGACTCTGAGGCTTTCCCAGTCAATGTTTCTAGTTGAATTTGGATATTGTGGAGGTTTGGATTTGCTTCTTCTTGACCCAGTGTGACTTCCTGTCTCTTAAGAAAACAGTTTTGAAGACACTTAAAAGGAATTTCTTGCATGCTTGGCAGCTGTTGTGAAACCACACTTTACCAAACCAGTGTGAATGAAGTATATTAAAAAAAAATCAAAGAAAGAACCATATTACTTGATCACAATAACATTTTGTTCTATGGAAGTTGGATCTCATAGAAAAATCTGTCTCTTCCTGGTAGTGGGAACCAGAAGTTTCATTTTCATTTGGCTATTCATCTTCATTCAAGGGACATTTGATCACAAATTGGGGTTTACCTAGTGCTGGTGCGGATACTACCGGTTGATTTGGATAATTAGCTGTTTATAAAACAGAAAGTTGCAATTTGGTCATCTCCCTTCAGTGAATTCATAGCTTTGAATGACTCATTCACATGCTCACCTATTCTGGGGAAAGCCTAGCAACCCACCAACTTGGTCAGTGGAGAACTTGAATATCAGTGGGCCCTTGCTAGTCACAGCTCCCTCTCCAAACAGGAGAGTTGGGGCTGCTGGCTCTCACATCAGAGAGCTGATATCTTAATAGGGATTAAAAATGCATTTTGTGGGCTCTCCCTGGTGGCGCAGCAGGTTAAAGCACAGCACTTAGAAGCTAAAGCTACTTCAGCATGAGTTCAATCCCTGCTTGCCCCCAGGTGACCCACCTGGTGTGGCAAACCTTCCCTGACCGCCCACTGCTCCCCTCAGCAGTGTACTTTGATGATCTGCCTGTTCTGCTCTCCACTCTGTCTCTGGTGAACCCTCTCACTGCCCCTGTACCTTTGACCTGTACTCCAGTTCTGTTTCAGAAATAAATAAATCTTTAAAAAAAAGTGCATTTTGTGACTACAGAGGCACTTTGTTTAATGAATATTTGTTAAATTCTTATTATGTGTAAAATAATTTTCCAGAAGAGATAGTGTGGTGAGGTGTAAGGTAGAAGGGTGCCTGATTTTATTTACTAAACACTTATTTAAGAATTGACTTTGTGTCAGAAGCTCTGAGGAACCTTACAGATAGGAAGTCATTTTATTCTTCTAACAAATGATAGGAGTCTGTAGTATGTCTCTAAGAAAACAATGGCATTCTACTTAAATATTAAAAATATTAAAAATAGATAAAGTCTTGCCATTTTCAACAACATGGATGGAACTGGAGGGAATGATGCAGGGAGAAATAAGTCTGGAGGAGAAAGACAAATTCTATTTGGTGTCATGGAGAAGCATCAAGACATGTGGTGGAACATAGAGAAACAAAGCCAAGGCTCAGAGTGGAACCAGCCCAATAATGAACCCTAGAAATATGAGTATAGACTTGAGGCTATATCAGAAGGGGAGGAAGAAGAAGAGCAGAGTGGAGATGGAGCCCCATGGACTCTGGTGGAGACTAAGGGTTTCTTGGGGGTGACACACATCACAGGGGGGGGACCCTATGGCAATGAATCATCTACAGTGACCAGTGTTACCTAAAATAAGGAAAAAAATCATATGCAAAAACATGGAAAAAACATTTTCTTAGTGAAGAAGTGGCCCATGTCAATATTGATGCAGTGTCCATCTGCTTTATGCATTTGATGGTGATGACAACCTACTTTGCTTTTCCTTCCAGGTTAGTGGATGACAGATGTGTGGTCCATCCAGAGGCTGGAGACCTTGCCAACCCTCCCAAGAAGTTCAGAGGTAGGAATCTCTAGGTACTTTTATCATGTGAACAAAGTAGATTATTTTTGCATCTTAAAATAGGTAGTATTAAAATTTTATTAAATGTGAAAAAAATTGTCCAGTGTGAATAAAACTATGAAAACCTGTGAAACTTTAAAAAAATATGTTCTTCAAAAATTTCTCTTTTTTTTTCCTTTACATAATGAATTTACGCAGAAAGATTATATCAGTTTTTGCCTGCTGGACTGGAGTTCATCTGTTGGAAGGACATTTTGATAATTAACTGTGAAGGACCATTTCTCAAACCAAGAAATACAGCTGAATAATATATATTTATATAGATCTGTGTCAGTTATCCTGTAAATGTTAGTGTTTCATCATCAGCTCTTTAATTAATCTTTGTAAAATTTCTCGGAGTGTGACAGTGATGTGTTAGCAGTCGCTTTTAAAATGTCACTGCGGATGGTGTGTAATAACTAGCAATTATCTTAGATCGTCTTCCTATGTATAACTTTAGATATCTTGATGCTCTCAGCTGAGAAATTGGTCATAATAGGAGACTGACTATAACTCCACTGTGACAAAAGGATTGGTGGAATCTGCCATGAATCCCAGACAACTAAAACCAGTAATTAAAAGCTTGCTCAAATCATTTTCATAGTTGGTGTGTACTTAGGATAATAAAAACAGTTTTAAGACAACATTGATTTTGAACACACTGAGTAAGCATTTCAGAGGGATAAAAATATAGAGAAAGGGTTAAAGGGATTCCTCAGAGCCCCAGCCCCAAGCAGGATGGGCCACTGACAGCATTGGGATATCTGGAGAAGCCTCTTGTCAGTGCATTCTGATTTCAGGTTCTGGGGAGGCACCTCTAACACTGCTTTGCCAGTTTATTGTGCAAGTTTCATTTTCTGTAAGCCTAGAATGTTGCAGAAAGAGTGACAGGCACAGTAAATGTCCTTTTAATTAAACTAGTCACATGGAGTAAGAGATCCACATTTCTCTGGTGAACTGATTCATCAGAGACAAAGTGGGGAACAGAACAGATGAGTCTACTGAAATACACTGTTGAGGTGAGCAGCAGGTGAAACAGGAGAGGTCTGCTGCACCATGTGCATCAGCTCCCTGGCCAGGGATCAAACTCATGCTGCAGTGTCTGTCTGTAGCTTCATAGTGCTGAGACTTAACTCCTGCACCACCAAGGAGGCCTGAGATCCATATTTTTTACCAAGTGGAGAAAATAACACGGAACAGGCTGTTGGAGGCACCCCCCCAAAATGCTCTCCTGACTGAGTATATCAGGGATCCTTGTAATAAATACTCCCCATGGAGGTTGACCCCTGATGAGCTAGCGGAACGGAATAGGGAACAGTACTCCCCTTCCTGCAAGACACTTGCTATGAGACAGTAGGTGTATGTGAAAGGATTTCAAAAATAGAAGATGGGTTTTCAAAGGTATGAGCCGGCACACTCAGTTAGGTTGATGAGAAACATGAGGAAATTACCCAGAATGTAGCGCAGAGAAAAACAAGACCAGGAAATCCAAACCAGTCAGGAAAAGCTTGGAGGGCAGACTGAGCAGGTCCCGCAGTGTCTTCTGTTCCAGAAGGAGAGGCAAGCGAGGACGACAGCAATGGGGCCACAATGAAGGAGAGGTGGGACTTCCCTAAAGTGCAGGGAGACACTGCTTCTCAGGTGGATGAGGCCTTCTGGGTGCTGAGCAGCGATGTAAGGAAACCAATTCCACTCTCCCCCGTGAACCATAGCTCTTGAAGGATGAAAAGAGAAGTTTTCAAAGCAGATGTGGACAACAGATGTTTGTTAACAGGCAGAGGCATGGGGTTCAGTCTCGACTGTGCTGCTTGCTGCCCTGTCACCTCTAGTAGGTAACCTTCCCCTGCAGCTTCTGAGAACTCCAGTCTGGTTTCTTGGGATTCCCCGGGGCAACAAGAACAATGCTCATGGCCTGGGGCGCTGTGAGACTTGGAATTGTTCCCAAAAGTCCATGTAAAAGCATTTTAAGCCATTATACAAATGAAGTTTGTATAATGACAGGAGGGCTTAATGCATTTCCTTTAAAACATACTTTCCTCTGTTTTACTTGGTGAACTCTTCAGGGTCAGCGTTGTAATTGTATTTTTGTATTTTTCAAGCATAGAGCTTTTCCCACAAAACACGTCCACAACATAGCTATAGATGCTTTTGGGTGAGGGACCCTAACTTTCCTTGTGATCCTATGATAAAACTGGGTACCCAGGAGTGCCCTGTACCTTGCTGGCATCAGAATGGATAGCAGCCTCATTTTTATTACCCTGCTATCATGGGAAATCAGTCTGACTGCAGAATTTGTGGCTGCCTTTTTCCTTTTCCCCAGCAAAGTGAATTGTTTCAAAGTGCAAAGATTATTTCACTATATATGAGGGAATTGGGGGTAGCAAATAAGAACCCAGGGGACACTAGACATGGGTACTTGGTCTTGTGTTATTCAACAGGCTGAGTCACACCAGTATGCCAACCACCCCTGGGAGATGGGGCTCCCTGTTATCTAGTGCCTGGGGTCATTATCCTTGCTGTTTGATCTTACTTTCTGCCTCTGGTTTCAGACCACGCCATTCACCTCACCCCACTGCTGCTGGAGAAGGGTCTTTGCCCATTTGGGACACAGGCTTTTGTCGCAAAGCTCCAATTCTTATGTGATTCTTGAAACCCCATCCTGTGGGATCTACGAGGAGAATTCCTGGAGACAGGCTTGCGGCTGTCCTGCTGTCCTGGTTGTCTTACTCCTCAGCAGCCACAAACAGACCTTGTTGTCCCAGACGGCTACTCCTTCTGCAGTTCCTGTTTGGAATGGATTCACTTGGCTTCCTCGTATTGCCCATCTAGGTGGAACCAGTTAGCTTTCTGGCTAACTTTGCTTTGTGGAATCCCCTCAGAGTCCTTCAGTTTTGCTCAGATGGGCAGATGGTGTATCTTGTGGGCAATTAGGTTGTTTCCATAGCTTAGCCGTTGTCTTTGACACTGTAGTAATTGTTATAGAGCATACAATATTTCTGAGTTGATGGTTTTATGTTCTTCAGGTCAGTGTCTAGAAGTAGGATTGCTGTTTATTTTTTTTAAGGATTTATTTATTTATGCATACAGAACTGGGGTACAGGCCAGAGGTGCAGGGGCAGTGAATGGCTTCACCAGAGACAGAGTGGGGAGCAGAACAGGCAGATTGATGAAGTACACTGCTGAGGGGAGCAGCAGGTGAGTCAGGAGAGGTCTGCC
>NW_004567137.1:3201998-3211092 GCF_000260355.1 Condylura cristata
AAAAAAAAAGATTTTTTCATTTATGCATACAAGAACCGGGGTGTAGGCCAGAAGTGTGGGAAGTGAGAGGATTCACCAAAGACAGAATGGGGAGCAGAACAGGCAGAGGGATTGAAATATACTGCTGGGAGGAGCAGCAGGTAAGACAGGAGAGGTCTGCCACGCCATGTGGGTCACCTCCCTGGCTGGGGATCATCTTGCCAGGGATGAATTCATCCGAGTGGCTGTGGATAGCTTCACAGTGCTGCACTTTAACCTGTTGCTCTACCATGGATGGCCCCCAAAATTACATTTTTGGAAGGTGTTGCTTTGAGCTAAGAAATGCCTGCATTGACACAGGTAAGCATGAGAGCAGCCTCAGGGTGTTTTCTTAAAATGAATATGGAAATTATTTCATATTTGCAATAACTAATTGAGCATTTGTACATGCTCTGCCGAGTTTACAGTTCTGAATGTATTAACATACAATGTGGATTTTGTAGCTCTCCCACCTTGCAGTTGAGAAGGTAGTCTCAAGAACTCATGCAACCACCTTGGAGTGACTGAGCTCACTGGCTGTGGATTTGGAGTGCAGATGAAGTCTGCTGACTCCAGAGTTGTTTGCTTTTCAACCATTATACTGTACTACCGCTGGAGTTAGGCTCATATAAATTCTACCTTTTTCTGTAAGGTCACACAGATTAAACCTAATCTCTGGTCCCCATAATAGTCTTTTAAATACTGGGTACAAATGATCATATTTCTCTAGGCCTTTTCTCCTATGGTCTTAATTTTACAAGGTTCTTTTATCTATTGCCAGCTACACATTCTTCATTGATTTCTCTAGTCTTTATCTTTGGTCTTGTTTGTTTTGTGGCTAGGTTGTGTTTTGTCAGTGTAATTCTCAAAGGTGTAAAAGACCCCAAGTTAGCACACTGGGGGCAGCTGACTTTGGGCATGTCAGGGGGTAGCCCAGGACCTGTCACTCAGCTCCAGCAGTTAGTCAACCCGAGTGCCTCATGCACTTTCATTTGCGTGTCTCAGCCTCCTTTACCCCCTCCTGTGTGGTATAATTGGTACTTTGAAACCAAGTGGAGAATCCATTAGATGTCACCTATTAGAGCTGGCTCATTATTCTAATCTGCCCAGCACTCACTCACCCACTCTCAAATTATTTATTCTAATTATCAGCTTCAATTACTTGCAGTTTGTTAAGTAGATGGAAGGAGAAAAGGTACGTGTTGCATACCCTAATTTCATGTGTCTCCCAGTGTTCCTAAATACACCTGAAGACAAGTAGATTACATAGTGTTGGTTGGAGTACCTACAGATCACACCTTGAGACTTTGAGGGAAGTAAGCAGTTGGGGAGGTGATCCTGGAAGCTGGGGGTAGGGTTGTGTAGTGAGCCTGAAGGAAGAAAAGGCTGAGCCTGCATTCCTGTCCCCAGCCCCGTAGTCACTGGGAAGTGGGCCTGTGGGGATTCTCTGGGATGCCGTTTGGAACATGCCTACTTGAGGACAGGAAGGCTGGGACCAGCGTCCCTTGGTGGGTTGTGGGTTTCCCCTCCCTCTGCCCCATGCATTCTACATTGCTTCCACCTGCAGTGTGCAGGTTTTCAGGCATTTGGGAAAGCTGTCATGAAGAGAAAAAGAAAGAATTGCAGAGATTGTGGGGTTGGAGGTTGCTGGCTTGCTGGAGATGTCCATTGTCATTAAACTTGGGTCTACTAAAAAATTTGCACCCAAATCTTGATTTAAAAGACCTGCAGTTAGACTGTAAACTGGGTGAGGGTAAAGACTATGTTCGTCTGTACTCTGGTGAATTGCCAAGACCCAGAACAGTGCTCTTTACCTCTAAATGTAAGTTCATTGGTGGCAAGTGCTCATTCTTATGTATCAGTCTATAGTGTGGTAGCAGAAGACAAAAACTTTCATACACATTAAGTCATTTTCTCAGGTTTTGTTAATTTCTTGCTATGTAAAAATGTTTAGAAACATGCAGTGAATTCTCAAGCTAGCACTGAAATGATTTATACTAAATCTCCTGTTAAATGGTGCTGCTCTATCATTCCAGTGTATCCATAGTAAGTCATATGAAAAACCTTCTAGAGTGAATCCCCTATTGTTAAATCTTAAGTGGAACTGGAAATTGATAATAGGTTTACTGTCCTCATAGCTTTCGGGAAAAGCTAGGGATGAAAAGAGAACAGGTCATTTTCTGCTTCTCCTGTTGCATTGAGTCAGGATGGTAAAAGAACTTGCACTTTAGGATATTTTAATCTCTATTGGGCTGTTGCTTTGGTGCTGAGTGGTCCAGTAGGGTTACTTTGCGAGTCTTGTGACCTGCTATTTCAGGCAGCACTCACGCTTGTTCATCTAAAGTGTTCATGCTGTATAAACTTCAGTTTGTGAAGGTCAATTCTCTCCTTGTAAGTAAGATGTTCTGGACAGGAAGTTAACATTTGTGGTCATGCTTTTTGGTGGAATTGGAACAACACTCTAGCCCCTATTTACTAATTGTGTATTCATGGATCAGTTTTCAAATTCCAGTGTTGCGTATGAAGTTAGTTATGTGTCTAAATTCCTTTTGAATATGGAATCGATTTTGTGTGTGAGTGTTTAATAGCTAGACTGCTCTTTCCAAGAATAGAAAGTCCTAAATACTGAAATCCTTAATTTTGAAATGCTACCGTATTTAATTCTTACTAGCTCCAGAGAATTAAAGTGCCATATTGATGGGCACAGGGCAGGGATGGTCCGGCAGGTTGGTTTGAAGCTCATGCTATTCAACTGTATGAAATCTCAGCTGCCTTTAGCAGAGATTTATTGGATATTCATTGTGTGCAGTGCAGCATGTGAGCTAGTTGCTGTGGTTCAAATGAGTCAGAGATCAGTGCTGTACTCAAGGAATTTGTAATCTAATGAGGGAGATATCGTGAATATCAATAATTTTAACATGAGGTACAAAGCGATAAGGGCTACATTAAAGGTAGGGCAAATGTATCGTGGGAGGGTGGAGATTTTAATTTCCTGTTTTGAGAGGTGAGGAAAGCTTCTTAATTGGAGAACATTTGACTTGTAACTGGAAAGATCTGTACCTGAGGGAAGGGGATATCTAGGGCTCTCAGGCTTGGTATGCACTTTTTCATGAAAGTAGTGCCTGGGGTAATAATTGGTATACAGATGAATTTCCCTTTTAAAGAGCAATGGAATGTTTGGTATTCTGAGTAATACTGAGGCTAAAGTGCCAGATCATTACCACAGTAACTTTGGTCTTCTGTAGGAAGGAGGCTACCAAACCAGTGATAGCTAAATGCAAGCATGACTGCTGCACTTCTACCATTGAAAATAACATTTAGTCCTGTGAGGCAGTGTTCGAAGTGTTTTGTATCCTGTGACTCTATTTAATTCTTAACAACCCTGAGAGGTGTGTGTTATTATCTGATTGTATAAGATAAGGTGTTGTAGTAAATACAACAGCAAAAATCAGTGGCTTATGTAAGTTAGAAATTTCTTTCTCACTTAATATATCTGAGGTCTGTGGTTGGGAACCATCTTGGTGACTCTACCATTTGGCTTCCAAAATTGACCCAGTCATCCCTATTTTGGAGTCACTGGAAAACTGGGGAGATTATTTTTAAGAACACATCTAAAGTTGCATTTATCACTCCCAGTCATTTCTCACTGTCACATGCTACTTTGAGTTGAATGGTGGCCCCCCAAGAGATAAGTCCCAACACCTAGACACTGTGAATATTACCTTCTTAGTAAAAAGAGACTTTGCAAATGTGATTAAGGATTTTGTGATGAGATCATCCCGGATCATCCAATCACAAGTGTTGATATAAGAGACAGGAGAGGAAAAGATGACAGGAGAAGGTCACATGGAAGCAGAATAGGATTATGTTTCCACCTGTTAATGATACCTGGAGCTACCAGAAACTGAAAAAGTCAAGAGAAGATTCTCTTCTAGAGCCCTCAGAGGAAATGTGGCCCTGCTGACATCATGACACTGGCATCCAGAACTACAAGAAATAAAATTCTCTGGGTGTACGCCACTACACGTGCAGTATTTTGTTATGGTGGGCACAGGAATCTGGTAGACATAGCCACGTCTTGCTGTGAAGAGACTGAGAAATGGTTAGTGGGCTGAGCATGTGTCTACCTACAACTCAGAGTTCTGTGACTTCAAAGAAGAAGAGAATAGATACTAGGGGGAAGGGCAGTCTCCTTTATGACATCTCATTTTATGATGAGGATATTGAGTTACAGTGAAGTAATTTGCCCAAGGTTATTCAACTGGAAAGAATCAGAGCTTGATATCCACACCCATAACAACAGTCTAGCCTGTTTTTATGCAGGAGCTCATAGAAAAGGATTATATCTAGTTTGGGATTCAGAGAAAGGTGTGAGTTAGAGCTGTGGAAGAACAGACAGTTATTAATAAGGGGAAAGAAGGTGATCAAGGAAAGAACCATTTCTGGTTGAGATGTCGAGTAGAATTATCCATTTGTGGTGGTGGTTTTTAAAGAATGTTAAAAGTCCAAGAGAATTTGGTAGAGATGAATTTGGAGAAGATTCCAGATATACATGACAGTGAATAGCAACTGAGTCTTGATGCCTATCTTAAAGATAATGGAAAACAATTTAAGAATTTTAAGCTAGGCTGTCACATGGTCAGAATTAAAATTTCAAGAGACTATTTCTAACATAGAAAGGTTGGATTGTAGGAAGGAATACAACTAAGAAACTTAAAATTGTTCAGTAAAAATTGATAGTAGACCAAAATAGTAGCTATGGATGGAGAAAAGACAATCTATATAATTTATTAGGACTTGATGACTAGTTGTATGAGAGTGGGGTAGGAGGTAAGGGTGAGGGAAAGAACATGTTCTAGAATTCTCCCAGATTTCATACTTGGGCATTGTAGGTAAATATTAATAGTGCATCCCATATTTACTGAGATATGGAATGTAATGGTAACTACTCAGTGGGGAAGAGGAATTGTGTCATTTTCTAGTACTGTTTAACAAATTATTCCCACACTGAGTCTTTCCCATTTCCCCATTTTCCTTCCTGCTTTTCTACTCCTTCCCCCTCCCATAGGAAAAATCTTTCTCTTATTTGCCAAAAGCAATAACAATTTAAGTTTATATGAAGATATGTACATGAATGTTTATAGCAAATATTGGGAACAACCACAACATTTTTCAGTTGGTGAATGGATAAATGTTACATACACTGGTATATCCACACAATGGAATACTACTCAGCAGTAAAAAGGAGCAAACTACCAATATACCCAACAATCAGCAGTGAACTTTCACAGGTGAACCAGCAATAAACTTTTACAGATGAAACTGCAATGAACTTTTGTACAATACTAAATGAAAGAAGGTAGACTCATGTTGTTATATACTATATAACTCCATTTAAATGCCATTCTGCAAAAGCCCAAAGTAGGAAAGGTGAATTTAGCCAACTCAAGGTAGAATAGTTCTGAGTGGGGGAAAATTGCACTGAAATGGTTAGAAATTCACCCAGAGACATTCTTTTGATTTCACTGAAAAGAAAAACAAAAAATGAAGTCTCCACCATTTGTGCCTTTGTGGATTTTTTTTTATTTCAAACACTGGCTGTGCTGGGAGATGGAGGGAAAGAATATTCATTCAAGACTGTTTGTCTCTGTGTGATCTCAGAAGAGGGTCTCAGAAGTTCAGTCTTCAGATACATCCATGATACAATTTTAATTTTGGGGAAAATAATAGTCCTAATGATAGTATAATAAAATATACTGCAATCACTTCTACAAGATATTTGCTTCCTTAAGTAATATAGAAGGTTAGAGTATTTGTGCCTATGTCAGAGTCATCTTTAACATTGTATTCCTTAAGAGAGTAGTCCTAATTATTTTATTGCATTGGAATTTTCTTTGGGAACTGCTTTTCTTTATAATACAGTTTCCAGAATACATTGTGGTAAGAAGCATGTACTGTTTGTAGAACTGAAAGCATGTTTCTCTCAAAAACTCTCCAGTGAATTAAATAGTAGCTGTTTTTGAACAAATTCTTTCCTTCATCCTCTTATTAATATCAGGCATATTGAAAGTCAATTGATTTTAGTTTTTTTCACATTTTCTATAATGTAAATAAAGTTATCTCCAGTAGAAAGGAAAATGCCACATATCTATTTATTATGTTGATTTAGAAGTATGTGAAATAAGATTGTATTTCTACGGTCTGTTGTAGGCCGGCTTAGTTTTACTTCTGAGTATTAAATAAATTTAGTTATATTTTGTTTATGAAAGTCACTGTATATCTCCATAAAGCTTACTAATCAGTGACTTACTCAAGCCACCACCAGAACTAAAGGTGCATTTGCACATTGTGTATTCAAGTTCAAGTCAACTGCCTTTGCTTCCCAGGTGTTGACTTAGTGCCCAAGCCATTTAAAGATCTTCTCTGATTAGGTGCCTTGTTTACTTTTTGTGGTTTTCAAAGTAAATACAGCAGCTTCAGAATAAAGCAAACATTGCTGGCGGGTGGCAGTGTTTGTTTTACAAATGCCTGGATGCAGTTTGGAAACTTTGTCTTTCATAGAGTAAAACAGATTAAAAACTTAAAGCAGAGATCCAGCCCTGGTTGGGGATACTTCTTGAGACATGCTCATTTTCTGTTAACTGGGAGCCCCTATGGAGATTTAGGCCTGCCAGTGTAAGTGATGGGTCCCTAGAACTGGCAAATCTTGGTCCTGCAGTAGTGCTTTTTGGTGACTGTGGTTAGTGTGTGCATGTACATGCGTGCGTGATTTTGTATATGTGAATCTTCTGCTGGATGACTTTGAGGTCAGATTTCCAGACACTTTCAAGGGCCAAGAACTAGAAAATAATAAGCTTACTCAGAAAGTGTCCTATCGTGTGTTTCTACGAAGAGCTATGCTAAAAATAGTTTCAGACTAGCATTTTCTAAAAGTCAGAAGCTACAGCTGTGTTTAGAAACAGGGCTGCAGGTTTTGACCTTCCGGTTCTGTTTCAATGTACTCCATGAAGCAACAATACAGCTTCATTTAGGAAGCCTTACAGTTATGCAACTTGTATTCTGATTGTATCTGCCTAATTAAACACCTCCATGTGGGTAAATATTGGAAGGAGATGAGTTAAAGTTACTTGAGTGGTTGCGTTGGAAGTTATATGTTAAAAAAAGCAGTGTCCATTGTGCAAGTGTAAAAATATGAAGCAGTTCATTGAGTACATTTAAATTTTTGATGTAAAACAATAGAATAGAGGCCCTTTAACTCCTGTTTCTTTCTAACTCTTGTTTTCCTTCTATATATCTGGCCTGCATTGTTAGTAAAATGAAGGTGTCTCCACTAACTGGCTTACCTACGCACAAGCCGTGAAAACAAGATCACTCCTTCCTTTCATTTAACACAAGGTATGGTTCTCTAGGATGTTCTTCAGATAGCCTGCCTCTCCATTCCTGGTTCTTCTAAATCAATTTTAAACAGTCTTGAGTTCAAGACTAACCCCAGCCTAGAAATGCTGACTTTGTTGAATAAAAACTTTGAGACTTGGAAAGTGACATTTCTGCAGGGAGAGCAGTCACTGGGAGTTTTGAGGGCCTATGCACTATGCAAGCCGAAGGCCCAGACCAAGTCCACTGGTGCCCAAACCACAGGAGCTGGTGACTCCAAAGTGGAAACACAGAAGTTCTAGGACAGAGGTCTAGATGTGATGGTTGGTGGTGGTGGTGGGGGGACTCAGGATCCTTTCAAGGGGGTCTTTTCAAAATTGAAGTTTTTTCATGATGCTCCTGAGACATTACTTGCCTTTTCCACCCTCATTCTTTGAGTTACCATGGAGCTTTCTAGAGGCAATGTGAAATGTACATTTTGGATGTCATCTTTCTTTTGGCCAGTGAAGTATATGCTTGTCTTTATTGCGCTGTGGATATCTCATTTTCTCTTATCAGTCCCTAGAAACAGTCACTAAAACAGAACCTCTTTGGGGTCTTAAATAATTTTTAAGCATGTAAACAGGTCCTGAGACCAAAAAGTTTGAGAACTGCTTGCCTGCTTCCTTTGATGAGAAATGACTGTAAGCCTGGTGTTAACGGCAGTGCCAGGCACAGAGGAGGCCTTAGCCAAGGTCAGGGAGTAATTGGAAACCCAGCAGACTGCAGGGTTACCTAGCAGGCAGGGCAAAATGAGTGCTCAGGGGACAGCTGTAGGTTCCCAGAGCTCCAGGAGGATGAGTGTTTCATTCCCGGTGTTGTGCCTCCAGTGGGGCTGGTGAATATTTATTAGTGATGGATGATGAGTATAAAGATTTTAGGACCACATAAAAATTTGAGAAATTGGTGATGGAAATTCTATGGAAATTCTACATCTGAGGAAAGAAAGAAAATATTGTTTAAAAATGAACAGTGATGTAAAATATATACAAATGAATAAAAAAATGAGGAACATGAGCTAAAACATTAATCATAGTGTTACTTATAATGGAGGGAACAAATGCATAGAAGAGGGAAAGACAGTTAACCATCCTGATGTGTCCTGAGTGGGAATTTAATGTTTTCCAGGAATATTTAATGATAGTAGAAAATGTGACATAGGGAAACAGATTGATGTGAAAAAATGTGTAATGCATTTCCAGTTCTCCAAAACTAAGAGTGTGTGTAAACGTGTACTTCGGTAAGCGTGTGTGATTGCCTGGTTCCTACAAAGACACAGTAAAATGATCACTGTGGTTAATCCCAACTCTTGAAGGGAAAGGGGAGATTTTTTTATTCTTTATATGATTTAGATTTTCCATTGTCCTCTCAGTGATCATATATCAATTTCTTTCTTTTTAAACACATTTTAAAAGGACAGGATTATTAGGAAAAGGAGAAAGAGTCACCTGATAGTCATAGGCCATCAGTGGAGCTGTATATTTCCCTTTCTTATTAAAGTTTTAACACACACACACACGTATGCACGTGCGCGCACACACACACACGCATACACACACTTTTACAACCTTTGGGGGAAAAATTTGAGTCATGCTTTATATTGAGGTAGCTTTCAGTTCCAGGCTCAGACCTTTACTATTATTATTATTATTATTATTATTAT
>NW_004567137.1:3211404-3247958 GCF_000260355.1 Condylura cristata
AACAGTTTATTTTTACATCATTTTGTACATTTTTTTTTCCATCTAAATTGTAATTCCTGTGGGTTTCTCATCACCAAGTCACCTGTGTGAAATTGGCCTTTTTTTGAGGTAAGACACAAATTCCAGAAATGACATTAGCTTGTATGACGATACATAATGCTCCTTGTCAAGAACTCAAACAAAGTCTGTCTCAGAAGGACCCTTGGCTGCTGAAAGGTGACAGGGAAAGTACTAGAAATCTGTAGCAGGGAGAAGGAGAAAGTAAAGAAAGAATACCTGATGATTGTGCAGCTTTGCCTGCCCTTTCCATTTAGATGGGGAAAATTCTTTGCCTGTCCTTTCCATTTAGATGGGGAGATTTTCTCCTGTCTATAGCAGGAGGAAAATGATAATAATTAAAAAATATAGTATATCTGTAATATGTATAATCTTATATATATGCATATATATAAAATCATGTCTATAATACATTATGGCTAAACTTTCAGCCATTTGAATTGCTACTGTTCTAGTGCACAAATGGTCCTTTATTGCTTTACTTTTCTCTTCTTAGATAATAGGATATCTTAACATTTAAAAGTAAAAGGACCATCCATAAAAATGGACTCAAAGAGGACCCTAGACCTCTTTGGAGCTCTTGTAGGAACAAAGACTGGAGAAGAGTTAGAGGCAAACTGAGGATGAGATCTTTGTAAACTGGTGTTATGCAGTTTCCTGGGACATACAAAGCACAAGCAACAAAAGAAAAAAAAAATGAATAAACTGAACTTCATCAAAATTAAGAAAATACTTGTGCTTCAAAGAATACATCAAGAAGGTGTATACAAGAATACATCAAGAAAAGACAACTCACAGTCAGGGAAAATACTTGCATATTGTATTTAATAAGGGATTTGTGTCCAGAATATATAAAGAATTCTTGCTTTTCAATAAGAAAAGCCAAGATAAACCCGATGAAAAGTGATCCAAGGATCAGATACTTATATAATAAAAATAAGGTGCCAGCTATGATTAATTATCAGGGAAATGCAAGGAAGAACTGCAATGAATACCACTTCACAGCTGTTAGGATGGTTCTAATAAAAAAGAAAGCAACAAATGTTGACAAGGATGTAGAGATATTGGGGCTGGCATACACTGCTGGTGGGACTGTAGAAGGATGTATGATTTTGGAAAACAATGAAGAAGTTCTCAAAAAGTTGAAGTACAGCTACTATTTGACCCAATGATTCTACCTCCAAGGATATACACAAGAGATGAAAACATATTCGTACAAAAACTTGTATAAGAACCTCAAGGCTGCATTATTTATATTAGCCGAAAATGAAAACAGCCCATATAACCCTAAGCTGATGGCTGAATAAACATAATATGATACGTCCCTAAAGTGGAATATTATACAGCCATAAAACGTGATGAAGTACTGATAGATGCTACGAGGCTGGACTTTGTGAATAATGATGTTAAGTGAAAGGAGCCAGTTCCAAAACACCACATAGTGTGTGATTCTACTTAACATATAAGATCCAGAATAGACAAATCTATAGAGACAGGAAGTAAATGAGGGGTTGACTCAGCCTGGTAGAAGGGAAGTTAGGGGACTTGATGATGACAAGGTTTCTAAGATTATGAAAATGTTCTAAAATTAGTTTATGGGAGTGTTTATACAACTCCATGAATATACTAAAAAACAATGACTTACATACATTAAACAAGTGAAATTAATGGTATGTAAAATTATATATTAATAAAGCTGTTAAAATGAAAGATATCTAGCCAATATGCGATACAAGGTTAAAACTCGTAAATATTGCAACTGAGATGGAAAAATGCACAAAAATATGTAAAAATAAACTAATATAATAATAAAAAATTTTTAAAAATGTAAAAAAAAAAGTGATTCACCACATGTGCAAAAAAACCACAACTCATAATTACATGTTAAAACAATGTGATGTACCATTATGTCAGTCCGATCAGCCAAAATATGTAAAAATTATAAGCTACAAGAGAGTGTATGTGAAAATAGACATCCTCACATGAAGGAGAAGCTATTTTATAAGACTTCGGCTCAGTGAGGGAAATGTAAAATAAACTGCAAGTAAAGAATTTTGATGTTAAAAAATAAAAAGTTCCATCTCTACCTATTCATGAACAAATGTGCTGCATGGTGAACTAGCATATAAAATGTATTATTGACTTATAAAATGTAATTGAAATAGTTGTCAAGTCATTACAGCACAGCAAACGTTAAAGCAAATGCAAGTCTTTTGGCTGTGTTGATGTATATTCTGTCAGAAATGCTGGCCATTTTATTGGATTTCAGGCACCCTTCTTGGGTACCACTTTCACAAAGAGGCATTCCAAGTTATGTTGGCTGGAGTGTCCTTATTATCCTGCTGATAGTGGTTTTAGTTGGAAGGTCCTGATCATAATCTTATCAGTCAAAGCCTTTGTTCCAGTTGGCTTTCACGCTGGGCCAAAAGTGGTTAAAGAATTTGCAGGAAGATTTTAAGCTATGTTCCTTGGAATAACTAAAAAGGGAAAGCAATACAAATAGTTAGTGTTTTAGGAATAGTTAAGTGAACCATGATACCAGAGTATGAAACAGAAATCCATGCACTTTTTCCAGAACATGGTCAGGGGAATATATTTCCCCAGTTTTTTCCAGTCAACAGGAGAAAATGGAAGTCTTGCTCTCTTTTTCCTCTACATCAGGGAATAGGGTACATGGTGACACTGAAATTCTAATTAAGTAGTCTAGAAACTTTCATTTTTTGTTACACTTTTCTGTAGATTTAAAGTAGTTCATAATTAAGAAAAAATTAACAATGAAATAATACACCCACTCTTATTGTTACCGTATAGCTTTTAATAAGAATTAAAATAAGTTATTTTATTCAGTATGCTTTGAGCAATTCCCTTAAGATAATTAATATGCTAAAAAAAAAAAAGCACCATCTACTTTCTGTCATCCTAGAATGTTAGAAGCTATTTGGTGCAGATTCTGTTTTGGTCAAAGTCCAAAAAATCCACATCTGGAGTCTGGTACCAGTCCCTCTGCTTTCTGGTGGAAGATGAGGTGGTAACGTCCTTTTACAGATGGGGCAAACAGTCAGAAGGGTAAGAGGAAGAGGGGAAAGGTACCTGTTTTTTTCACCAGAGAGGTTTCACTTGAAGAATGAGAGAGGGAAGAGGAAAGTTAAAAATAGGTTGTTGAAGGTGAACTTCAGTTCCTCCTTTTCTACCTGTGGGATATCTGGCTGCCTAGGTTGCGGCCCCTTTAAAGGGGACACAGATATGGAAATAATCATGGCAAGCTTTCCTGGAATTGGTTGTTTAGCTTCCATGGGTAAGTGAGATCACAGTATTTGACTTGCTCTGACTGATTTAGTATATTGTCCTCAGATTCATCCATGTTGTTGCTAGTGGCTAGACTTTTTTTTAAATAGTTGAGTAGTGTGTATGTAACACATGCTCTTTAGTTATTTAACTATCCAGGGTGCTTAGGTTGTTTTCCTTCCTTGGCTATTGTAAATAATGCTGCTGTAAACATGGGAGGTGGATATCTTTTTGAGACAATGATTTTATTTCCTCTTAGTAGGTACTCAGAAGCAGGATTGCTGGTCATATGATGGTTCTAGTTTTAACTTTTTGAGGGTTCTCCTTGCTGTTGCATACTGTTCTCCATAGTGGCTGTACTGATTTACACTCCCAGTGGCAGTGCTTACAAGGGTTCCTGTTTCTCTACATCCTCACTGACACTTGTCACCTCTAGTCATGATGGTCCCCATTCTAACAGGCGTGAAGTGATGCCTCCTAGGGGTTTTGTTTGATAGTTCTCTGATGACTGATGATGTTGAGCATCTCTTCAGGTACCTGTTGGTCACTTGCTACATCTTCAGTTATGAACACAGCTAATGAAACATTGCTCTAAGAGCTGTGGGCCTTACCAGATTACCAGAGGCTCATAGCACATGGTGTTTTCCTAGGAGCAGCATTGCTGGATGTCAGGTGCGTTCCCATAACTTCTAGGAACCACTCCAATAGCTGCTCCATTCCCACCTTTCTAACCAGCATTGCTCTGTTACGTCAGAACACAGTGACTTGAGTGACTGCTCAGTCCCCAGAGGATGTCTGTGCCCAGGGGTTGGGGGGCAAGAGACAGGGAACCTCACTGTTTACTGTGTGTTCTTCAGGGCTGACTGATGTCCTGGAACTACACTTTCGGCCTTCAGTTTTGGTTGGTTTGCTGGGCGCTTCTCTTTTCTGCTCTGGGTGTGATGGAGCCAGGTAGCTGGCCCTGCCACTTTGTAGGAATGCGACCTCGAGGGGAGGCTTAGTCCCACTCCATCTCACTGTGGACACTGAAGTGTGCCAGCATAGGCATTGTGGGTTTGTTTGAAAATTAAATAATCTGTGAAACAGGAATAGCAGTTATTGGCACAAAGTGGGATCATGATTGTCCTGACCCCCTTCCCTGTTTTACAAGGAATCAGAGGTGTGAGAGTGAAGACAGTAAAGTTTTCTTTGTCTCCTTCTTTTGAACTTCTGAGAGGTCTTCAGTTTCTTCATTCCTACTCCAGGGCTGTCTTGTTTGATGCTGCTGGCCTCCATGTCTCTCTGCCTTTTTTAGTTGAGACTTTGCCTGGGCTCAGGGAGAGCAGTGACTTTGCCTGGCAGCTCTGGGAAAGCTGGTGTGAGGTCACGTGTTTTGTTCCTGGATGTGCCCACAGCTTCTTTTTCAGCATTCTGTCACTCTGACCTTGGTCCTGCCCACCACAGCTAATTGCTCTTTGCTCTCTGAAGACATCTCTTTCACCTTTCAGTAGGTGGTTTGCATGTACCAACTTACAGTATTCATCCTTTTGTATTTAATTTGTTTACATTTGCTTGGTGCTTGCAAAGCTAGAGTCATTTCCTTAGGTAAGATATCATTTACAACAGAATGACACCTCACAATTTAAATAGCAGCTGTCAGGGAAGGCAGACAGTTACAAACTCTGCTTCTTTACGAAGGAGCTGTGGTGTGATGAAATGAATAATCTATTTTAGGACATCCCTGGGTTTGCTTCTGTGGTTTGATTTACATGGGCAAGGGGGGGAAAATCCCCTGCTCATTTGAATTTGTTGCCACATATTGGTCCATATGATGACCGTGGCTCATTACTTACATGTCATGAGGGGTGTTTCTCTTGAAAGTGGAGAATTATTTGTGTACATTGTTAATTTGTTTCTGAAGTAAATACTGAACACTTTTGTAGGTTATGTTTTCTCCGGTCTGTTGAAGGAAGGTTAACAATAAAGTCATGCCTGTTCAACATGTACGTGTTTGATGGAGGTGGGTGTGGAGCACCTTGACAGGCCTGCAAATACAGGTCCTACTTCTGCCTTCTTGGTGTAAAGGGCTTACAGGGCACAGCAGGTTTGTTTGCTCTGTTGGTCTCAGAGACTCGTGCGGTTCTGGATTTGGTCCATCAGAGAATCTGTAACCTATGGCTTGAAAAGCTACTCATTTCAGTATTGCCTTTATTTAAGAAGAAAATGTAAGTAAAAATGCTGCCTGATAATGTTACAGGGCACAGTGAGGGGTACCTCTGGAACTTCAAACCTGCCTGCTCTAAATAGGTTCTGTCACAAAGACAAAACATACTCTAGGGCATAAACCATTAGTGGAAAGGAGCTTTAATACAATAAGTGTACACGAAAGATAGGAAAAAAGGGAAAGAATAAATAAAATGGTTTATCAAGCACCCAAAGTGATCTATCCCCTCCTGGGTAAATGCCCAATCAAACAGGGTTGGCCCAAAGCAGGGCAGTTGAAGCCTGGGAGCTGCCACAAGTCTAGGGCACCCTTCTGGTGGGGATGCCTAGGAAAGGGGCAGAAGGCTCCCAGTATGTCTGGGACAGAATGAGCAAAATCAAAATCAAGATAAAAGCTGCCACTGTCAACTTCCCACAAATCTCTCACCCACATCTGTTTCGACCAGTCCTAGGCCGGGAAGCACGTGTATGTCTTTCTGCTCTGTGTGCCTCCTCCAGGTCTCCTTCTGTCTATCTGCCCTTCTTCCCCTGCTTTCTGTCTTCTCTCCCAGCTTCTCCTGCTCCCTGCTCAGCTCTGCCCTTCCTTGGGTGGGGCAGGGAACCTGGCATCTCACCTTTCTCTGGGACCTCCCTGTTATAATAGCATTCCTGCTAAAGAGAATGTGAAAAGTCCTTCTTGGGAGCCCATGTGCCCAGTTGGGGAGGGGGTCACAGACTGTGAGGGTGTGCATGTATTTTTGCAGTAGGTCAAACCATCTTAGTGGACGTTGAATCTCAGAGGATATTCTGAATGTTGGAACATTTATCCGGCTGTGTGGGGGCTTCTTAGCATCTGAGCTGTGAAGACTTGAGCATCCTCTTTTCTGATGAGAGGCTTTCTGCAATGGAGTTGTCTCTTCACAGAAACATTAGAAAGTTGAAATTTGTCAGAGCTCTGTGTCCAGAAAGAATATATGGGGAAAGGCAACTGTTAAAGCTCTTTCTCCTTCACGAGGGCCATTGTATCTGATAAGGTCAATCAAGTAAGGGCCAGTTACAAGGTAAAAACAACAAAGTGTGGATGTCATTTGTTCTGTAATAGGTAGTGTTTGCTTATTTCTGCATTTTTCATGGTCAACTAGTCTTTTCAAACAGAGCAAACATCAGTGTATATTGAATAGATACTTAGGGTATATTTTTACAGACTTTGTCTAGTTATTGAAGAAAGAGGATCAAAAGTGAGGAAATAGAGAGTGGGAGGGTGGGAAGAGATGAGAAGACACTAGGTGCTTGGTGAGGAGATTGGAGAGAGAGGGTCCTGTAGCGGGATGCCAGGTGTAGGTGGTCCTCACCTGGCCTGTGAAAGGGGGCAGTTTTCTTCAGAGCCCAACTTTGTGACTATTTTTCTCCTTTGCAGGTCTCCTTAATGCATATGCAAGTAATTCGTGTTTTTTTTTTTTTTTTTTGTAAAAAAAGATTTTATTAATTTATGTATACAAGAACTGGAGTGTAGGCCATGGTGTTAGGGGTGGGTGAGAGGATTCACCTGAGACACAGAACAGGTGGGTCTACTGAAATACACTGCTGAGGGGAGCTGTGCGCTAGACAGCAGAGGTCTCCTTCCCTGTGTGGGTCAGCTCCCTGGCTGGCTCCCTGGCTGGTGATGGAGCTCTTGCCCAGTTAGTCTGACAGAGCTGAGACTTAACCCCTGCGCCACCAGAGAGGCCCTTTATGCAATTATTCTTAACACTTCAAGAACTGTCTTTGAATTTTTACATGTTCTGCAGCTGGAGTTAAGCAGCTTCCTCACTTGCTCTCTCCCACCTCACTTTCATCTTCCATATACTGACGAGGATATTTTTCTAAGAACTATCTGCCTAACCCATTATCATAACGTAACATACTTCCCAAGAGGCTAATAAAATGGAATTTGTGTCAGATGATCTGAGAAAGAATAACAGTTGAAACTTATGTAACTATAATGCAGTGCCACTTCAATTAAATTTTTTTAAAAAGAATCCCAGTTGAGTTACATGGAAGTTTTCATGTATTCAAAAGCATAAGCAGATATGAAAATTAACTAGTCATTATCTCAACTGGGGAAGTAATGGAAGAAACAGGACTCTGAGAGCCCAGACTAAAAGAGGTATTGAAAGAAGGCTGTTGAAATTAAGATGAATTTTTAAGAGGTTTAAAGGGAAATGTTGAAAAGTTTTTATAAAAAGGAAACTGTTTCATTCAGGAAAGTTAATTATTAATCCTGTACATGAATTTGACTTCTTAAGTTTTTTAAAGAGGTAAACTGAGGCACATTAGAATTTTGAAGATTTTCTTAGACTAAACATTGAATCTGGCAGTGCCAAGATGAAAGTGGTTAGGACCTCTTCACCCACAGGAGCCCGTGTCAAGGGCTTTTATAGAGAAGCCTCTGGGACTCAAAGCAAAGCGATAGTGGAATTGGTAAGAGCTTGCTTATTTGGGAATACCTGGTTGGCTGTTTGTGATTGGTTTTCTTTTCTTTCTTTTTTTTAAAGATTCATCCATTTATGCATACCAAAACTGGGTCACAGGCCAGATGTGTGTGTGTGTGTGGGGGGTGAGGGTGTGTGAGAGGCAGAGTGGGGAGCAGAATATTGACTGAAATATACTGCTAAGGGGAGCAAGAGGGCCACGTGGGCCACCTCTCTGGCCAGGGATGGAATCTGTGCTGCAGTGGCTGCGGATAGCTTCCCAGTGCTGTGCTTTAACCCCTTGCACTGCTAGGGAGGTGTCTGGTTTCTTTTTCTAGGGTATCATTGTGAGCTGGCTTAGGTTTTGGTTTGCATATGCAAGCTACCAAGGCCTTGGGGCCTCTTCATCTGAAGGCCATCCTGTTTAATATCTTTAATGAGATAGTAGACACATTGCTCTGTAATTCTTGGTATTTTGTATGTAGTAAACATTATTTTATATCTGGGATTAAAATCACATTGTTTTGTAGTGTCGATTAGGTCTTTTAAAATTCCCCACATAAGAGGGTGCTTTTAGACAATTTATGCTCAGTTGATTTGAGTGGGTGGTTGGAGGTAACAGAGATGTGTGAGGGAGAAGGTAACACGGTTTTTGGTATCACTGAAGTTAGTCCTGATGGTGCTCTCGTGACCTCAACAGTTCTGCCCTCAGAACTGGATACCCATGGTCTTTCAATCTTTTTTATCAGATGGCCAATCAGAAAAAAATCATATCTATCTATCTATCTATCTATCTATCTATCTATCTATCTATCTATCTATCTATCTATCTATCTATCTATCTAGTCTCTCTGTCGGTCTGTCTGTCTATCTATGTGTCTATCTATCTACCCATCCATCCAATATTGTCATTTACAGTAAATATATATCACCATCCAACCATCCAAATGACCAGAATCTTTCCTGATAAGTATTTAGTTTTCATCTACACGTCCTCGCTCACATTACTTACTTCAGTCAGTTTACATTTTGAGAGTGTTCCTCATTTGTTAATGAAGGTAACATTTGGAAAACATCTGAGGATTTAGGCTGGTTGCCAAGGAAACCAATATGAATGGAGGGGTTTTCTACTCTATCACCTGGTTTTCTGGGAGAGGAGAGGGGTTTGAAGGTTGAGTTTAATTGCCAATAATTTAATCATTATTACTTACTGAAGCCTAATAAAAGCTCTAGGAGGAGGGGCTTCAGAGCGATTCCAGTTTGGGGAACCAGAGTGCTGTCACCTACTGCCTTGCTGGCCCCAACCTCCATGGGGCAGAAGCTTCTTTGTTTTTCTTCATCTGGTTATTGATTTAGCAAATGGGTTTTCTGAGTTCTGTCTGCTGCTGTAGCAAATTAAGTGAACTGAGGAGGGGGACATGGGAACTTCTGATTTGTATACCTAATTGGTCGGAAGCACAGATAACGACCGGGACTTGCAGTTGGCTCCTGGAACAGTTTGGGAACATCTATTCTGTTGCAGGTTGGTCAGAAGCACAGGTAATGGCCTGGGGTTAGTGACAGGCATCTGAAGTGGAGGTGGTCTTGGGAGATGGGACCCATAACTCCTGGAATCTGATGCCATCTTCAAGTAGTGTCAGAGTTGAGTTGAATTCTCCCGCACTCTGCTAGACTCTGAAAATTGCTCTTTAGTGAGGAAGACTTTACTTACTCGTTGGAAATGGCTCTGTGACTCCAGCACAATGCATTGCTGCAATGGTAAGCTGTATACAGTATTGAATATATGCACAATCAAATTTATAAATAGAAGCTAAAAATAAATCTAAACTTAGTTTCTATACCCTATTACATTGTTAGGGCACTCCTCTGGAATGCACACACATTTCAGGGACTTAATTACTCTGGTGTTTTGCCATAAAGATGACTAAGCTGTTTTGGTGCCTACGCTGTGTTAATTAGTTGCATGATTTCGGGCAGAGTTTTTCACCTCACTTATTGTTGGAGTGGAGGTAATTATGACTGTCTCATAGAGTTGCATGGAGATGAACTGAAGCAAGATATCTAGAGTTGTTGGTTTACTGTCTGAACTGTTACCTTCTTTTGTTGAGGTCATTGATGAGTTTCTCTCCATTTCCCTGTTCCTCACCTTTATTCATTCATGAGAATTACTCCCAGATGTGAGGGCGATCTGGCTGCGACATCTGTCACCCCATTGATTGCCAGGGTTGATTCAGCTGATCTGGTTGGCTAGGCTGGTACCTCCTTCCTCCCTCACCGCTCCATGCTCATCCCTCCTGAAGCTGTGTGCTGGGTTGAAGAGGATGGCCTTCCCCCATAGAGACAGACCGGTCTTGGGTCGAGGGTATACGAGTAGCTGCGCTCCCCTGCTAGAACCTCCAAAGAAGCTCTCATGAGAATTACTGCCTTTCATTCTGCCTCACTAGTTGCCTTATGCCTTCACTCTGTGTTGCTACCTTTCTTTCAAGTCTCAGGTACACAAGAGAGAATCTATTGGCTAATTGGCTATAGCCATATATCCCGTTTTGCCTGAGACAGTCCTGATTTTTACCTGTTGTCCCACTGTAGTGATAGTGTTTTTTTTTTTAAACTAAGGAAATTAGGGAGCATGAAGTGTGGCATGCCCTCAGAGTCATGTCCATTGTAAGAGGTAATTATAAGTACACGAAACAATAACTTTTGGAAGGTTTGGTAACTGTCTGCCTAAGTGGGAAAGTGAAAATCAAGATGTTATTGGGCATTGAACTTGGAAATACAAATCTGTGATGTGAAGATAGACATCATGGTGAATATGCTCCAAATTGAGAAGACATTCTTTTGATTTGGAATAAAATGTGCTCCAGTTCCATAAGGTTATATAAAATTCTCAAAAGGAGTTAGAAATTGTTCTCCTTGCCCTTCACCAGGCTCTGAAGGAACAGAAGATGTTCTTGTTCTCCTAATGCTTTACTCGGGATTGTTGTTGATCCTCATCACATGGGCTTTACAATTCTGACTCCATATTCTACCCTTGTTAGACCCTTGGCAAATTTTAATTAGCAACTGAGAAGGTTATTTTTAGTTGTGGGGGAGGGAGGAAGCCATCCATCATTACCAAATCCTACACATTTTCTTCACTTTGAGGTGATTCCAGTAACAGTCTTCCCCTCCGTAAGAAGCTCAAGACAAGGTAACTTCTGCATTTCTTGACACTGGTAGGCTCAGTTTCCTAACGTGAACATAGTATTTATACCTGAAATCTGGCACAGTACTTGAAAACAAGGGTCTTTCTCTTCTTTCAGGATAAAGAGCCAGTATAGTAGAAAGATCACATTTCATTGCTTTCCAAGAGAACAAAGATAGAAAATTCATTATGACTTACATATGATTCCACTTCAGATATTTGAGTGTTATCAAATTGATGTTTGACAGTATAGAATAAGCAGTCACTTTTCTCTTAAAATTTTGGTGAATAATATGCATGAGTGGTTGCTACTTTCAAACACAGTCTTTTTTTTGTGCCCTGACTTGGATTTTATCATCAATGTTAACTAGTCATTAAATTCTATTTCTTCTTCTGGTTTCCATGTTGGGCTTTGAAACAGAATGTGATAATCTCTAAAAGTTTAATAGGATATTAAGCTTATTTGGAGGAAATTTGTAGATATTTGAACACTCAGGCCAAACAGTTAAATTCTAGAATTGATGCTCACTTCTTTTAGTCATTTAATATTTACTTAATAGTATGAACTTAATAGACTTTGTCCTTTCCCCTTCATATTCCTTATACTTCCTTTAAAAAATGTCACCTACTCCTATGGTTTAAATTGTCATTTTTGTGCTTATGGATTTTAACATTTTTAACATTTTTTAACATTATTCTTAGCTCCTTATTATTCTTATTCTTAGTATTATTCTTAGTCTCTCCACCCACATGGGTTTTGTGAAGGAAATAGTGCTTGGGAATCTCCTCTACTGTTTCATTATTAAAATAATAGTGGATCCATATAGTGAGAACTGACCATCAGACTTCCCACTGAGATGGTGAGTAAGATCTCACCTCATGGGACTTTGTTATGTTTCACAGACAATTTGGAAATTGTGGTACTGAAACATCTGTGAGAAAATGATATAGTCGTATATCTCTGAAATGCAGGTAGGAGCAATTGTTAAAACAGTGAGAAAGAATGATATTTTTATAAGATGGTAGGACTCATTGAGTGTTATTATTCACTAGGGAATCCTTCCTGGAGAAAAGTTTCTTCAGGGTTTTGAAATAGGAACTTGAACCAGTAGAGATATAGGCCTATTCACAGCAGACAGTAACAGACAAGTCACTTGGGAAGTAATATTAGCTATGGGTCTCAGGCAGGGAATTGTCTTGCTTAGAAGCAAGAACCTACTAGAGCAAAAGTTTGATGGGCGTATACATGACATAGTGACTGGGGTTGGGCCTGCTAGATGAGCTAAGTACATTTGCTTTTGATGCAGTTCTTGAACAGGAAAATGTGATGCAAGCAGTGTTGGAATTGAGCCATGGTGTCAAAATTGGATTGGAAGGGAAGATTTAAGGTTCAAGTCAGATGACCTGCTGAGGTGGGGAGAGTGAGAGTTAATAGTTGGAGATAATAGTTGGAGACTGTAAGTTTAGACATACTGTAATAACTCGTAGAATTTGATTAGACAAATCTTTGTAATATTTGAAAGAGTAGCATAAAGAATAGAGGAGCTGAAGATGTTTTGAAGTGTACGTTGGGCTAGCTATATGAACTTACCAATGTTTGACTTTTTAGATCTACCAAAGTGGTAATTTTTTTTTTAAAGATTTATTTATTCATACAGAACTGGGGTACAGGCCAGAGATGCGGAGGGTGAGAGGATTCACCAGGGACAGAGCGGGAAGCAGAACAGGCAGATCGACGAAGTACACTGATGAGGGGAGCAGCGGGCGGGTCAGGAGAGGTCTGCCGCGCCATGTGGTCACCTCCGGGGCAGGTGGGGATCGAACTCACGAGGAAGTGGCTTAAGCTTCTTAGTGCAGTGCTTTAACCCGCTGCGCCACCAGGGAGGGCCCAAAGTGGTAATTTTATTTGATTCCTTTACTACGTACCTGGTAGGGTAGAGATGGCACTCTCAAAAATGGATAATGGCAAAGAATGTGAAAGGTAGTAATACTAATAATTAAGTGAACACATAGTATTTATTGTGGGTATTTTCAGAGTTGGAATCTGGGAGTGGAATAAATTATTGTATTGAGTAGGGAGAGATTGATTTTATGAATCATTTGTCTTTGAAACTTTAAAAATGTACATTTTTGATTTTAAAAGTCCAGGTAAAACAACACAGCCTTAGAAACTATTAATAATACTTTTTCATGGGCCCTCCCTGGTGGCACAACTGGCTATAGTGCAGCACTATGAAGCTAGCCACAGCCACTGCAATGCAAGTTTGATCCCCAGTTAGGGAGGTGACCCACATGGCATAGCAGACCTCTCCTGTCTTGTCCATTGCTCCCCTCAGCAGTGTATTAAGTAAAGCTGCTTGCTCTGCTCCCCACTCTTATCTCTGGTGAATCCTTTCAAACCACCCCCTCTCCCTCAGCCTGTACCCCAGCTCCTGTATGCATAAATAAGTAAATCTTTAAAAAAATGCTCCATTATGGAGAAACCAGGGGAGATTAATTACCTCTTCAGTTAGTTGACCCTAACCTGAGCAATTGCTCAGCTTTGACTTACTTGAATATTTAGCAAGAAAAAGTGTTTTAGTGGCTTCAAAAAGGAGTCAGCAGGCATATTGTTCTCACTTTTATAATTATTCTTATGTAAGTTCTACAAGAATTAGATTTACATTAACTAAAAGAACTTCCACCTCTCTTTCAGAACACTTTAGATTTCTGGAGGACAAGGCAGGTACATACAATATAGTATTTCGAAATAGCCACTTTGCCTGAATTGCCTTGATAATCCTCCACTTCCTTCATGCAGTCAGCCAGTAATAAAGAGGTGACAGCATGGCCAGATGAAGTCTGTGGTGCCCTCAGCAAACCAGGGGTGTTGAGTCTCCCACAGACCCTTTGGGAATGGCTGTCAGTGGCCAGCTCTCCAGGGAGGCACAAGCAGGGGCAGAGATGGCTGTGCTTTCGAGTGGCAATCTGTCAGGCTGCTTCTGCTCATTTCCTATTCACACTCACAGCCAGGGCTTCCTGAATACCCAGCAAACACTAGTCCTGTCTTCTCTAGCTCAGTGAATGCAGAGTATGGGGTGAAATAGAATGGGCTCATTTTCTGGGTTCCCAGCATTTGCATGCATATTTTATTGGGCCTTCAAAGGAGCAGCTCATGAAGAGTCATGCAGGACTGTGCATGTGTGTGTGAGAGAGAACATGATATATCTAGTTTGTACTCACTTGGGTGAAAGGGATGAGATGTTTCATATTCAAACTTGCTTGGGCTAGGCCCTGTTGGATCGTTCAAAAAACTCTTGATGCTCATTTTTTGTTTTTGAGGCAGCTGGAAGATAAGTTGGGGACATAAGCACCTGTGCACAAAATATTTAAAGAACAACAGAATAGCCTGTAATCATTGTTGTGTAGTAAGCATTACAGAGGTTTCTCATGAGCTATGATAATCAGGGGAGGCTTCTAAAAAGCCATGAGATCTGAGTTTTCAAATGAGATCTTGATGAGATTGGCATTTGTTGGGTATCTTGTGTCTTTTTCACTCATGGGACTGACTTGAGTGGGGAATAGAAACCACTTCAGTGTAATTCTCTTTGTAGACATTAGGTAGGGGCACTTAAATGTTTTTTGATCATGTGTTCTGCAAAGTAGTCTTAGGACCACACACTTTTTCTCTCTTTTGAAACCACATTATTTCCTAATTTTTTCACCTGGTGAAATTGTGATTCCCCTGTAGACTTCCTTACCTCCTGTAAGTGAGGATTTTGTTACAGAGTTTCTGCTTCTTACTTGAGGTGTGGATTCCAGGAAGGCGTCTTCTAACAGAGTGAGTCAGCCTTTGGGTAACTGTTGTTCTAACAAGCAGGTAGCTCAGTTGCACAGTTTAGGCTGTTGAAAATAATCCTGTGCCACTTACCGGATTGTGAGTGCCATGGAATTTATGCCTCAAATCAGCTTTGATGTCTGTGTGCAGGGGGTCCTTCTGTCTTTTGCCTGGATTCAGTCACACAGGGGTCGTCCCCATGGACCCGTGCATTAGCGGAACCCAATGTATCCAGTGGAGTCACGTCCGCTTTCTGTCTGTGTTTGTTCAAGGATAAAAGGAAAGAAGCACCAGGGCCCCTTTAGTTCCCACGTTTTCATCTCGCAGGCCCTGAGCCCGGGAGGTCTGTTGTTCGTCTTTCCTGGATAACATCAAAGCCCACAGTTCTGGCACAGCCTTGGCTAATCTAGGGGCTGGCTAGACCTCCGTGGCCCTGGAAAACATTTACGTAACGCCGCCACCTGGGACAGACTTCTCCTTTTCACAAAGTGTTTTATTGGAACAAAAAGTTGCACATAACATCGCTTGCCCAACTCTCTATAGAAAATGTCTCCTGACCAGTGCTCCATAAATAATGTTTTGCCAGTAAAATTCATCTCCTTTTAGAAGCTCAGTACAACCACTTTTTTTTTTTTAAGATTTATTTATTTGTGCATACAGAACTGGGGTACAGGCCAGAGGCACAGGGGCGGCAAGAGGCTTCACCAGAGACAGAGTGGGGAGCAGAACAGGCAGATCAACGAAGTACACTGCTGAAGGGAGCAGTGGGCGGGTCAGGAGAGGTCTGCCTCGCCATGTGGTCACCTCCGGGGCAGGCGGGGATCGAACTCTTGTGGAAGTGGCTTTAGCTTCTTAGTGCTGTGCGTTAACCCGCTGCGCCACCAGGGAGGGCCCACAGTATAACCACTTTTTAAATAAGGCCATGCCAATAGTAAGAAAATCAAGAAAAGACAGCACCCTTATTTATAATTTTATTTGACTTTTACCTTCCAGGTACATCATGAATAGGATCTAGTTACATTGTGGGTTCCCCAGGGCACTCAGATCACCTGTTGATGGTCAATATGACCCACACTCATGTTAGAAAATTCAGATTGTACCTAAGGCTGCAGCACTTTCCTCAACCACTGAATATTAATATAACTCATCTTCATTCACCTCTTGTTATTTCACACATGCTTCCGTGAGCATCTGCTAATCGCCAGGTACTTAGCAGGTGCTGGGAAGCTCTGTATAACTAAAGGTGCTGGCTGGAAGAGAGTACTCTTTTTACAGCCAGCAAAGGTCTCAGTGACATTGAGCAGAGCTCTGAGAGAGGTGAGAGAGTGAATTATGTAGAATCTTTGGAGAAAGGCAAAGGCAGAGGGAATATCCCTGATGCCTTGACGTGGGGTGTGAAGGATGTTGGCAGTAATCACCAGCTGTAGCCATGGGTCAGGCGGTGGTGAGCTGTGGAGGGTTCTGTCCTGAGGGCTGGAGGGCCTGACTTGAAGCGATAGGCTTACTTCCCTGCCACTTGGAGAATCGCCAGTCAAAACACAGAGCCTTGGTGGGAGGTTATCACTGAAAGCAGGGGAGAAAATGAGGGTGTTTTGGGCAAGTTGGTAAGCAGGTAGATTCTAGATACATTCTAAAGTTAGAGTCTATGGGGATGTTAATTGTGTTGGACACAAGGTCTAAGCGATGGAGTCCACGACATCTGTAGGGTTTGGAATTAAGGCAACGGGAAGGTCGGTGATCTTGCTTCACTGAGCCCTTACCTTGAGGTTTACTGGATTGTGCCCAAGTGTGCAAAATTTTACTCAATCTCTGCATGTTCATGTAAATGATCTTTACTCATCTTTCTCATTTATTCATGCCTGCTTCTTTGAGCACCTACTAAATGCCTGGCCGTGGATTTCCACTCTTCTTTCTAGAAATTCTGTGCTGAAATTAAATTCACATCCAACAAAACATGTAGTGATCAAGTGTGTCAAATGTGAGCTTGATAATCTTTATATACACGTGTATTTCTTTCCTTTATGCTGATGTAAATTAAATTATAGCTCTGGTTGAACCATTGTGTGTATTTACCAAACCTCACCAAAGTGAGACTTAAAATAAGTGAATTTAAAATAAATTTAACATAATTGGTTTGAGGTGCCTGAGTCCGGTCAGTCCTTGATCTCGGCAGTCAGATGGTTTTCCTTTTTTTGACATGACTTGGAAGTCTGTGTGGGCTTCTTCACTTTCAAGGGTCACAAGGTATTGCATGTTATTATTTTCTCCAGATGAAAATAAAATTTGTATTAAGTCTCAGTTTCATGCTGTGTTTAGGGAAACATGTTTCTCAGGTTTAAGCAGGGCTCTGGGTTTAGCCAGATCTACCTGCTTCCCCATGGGTGGGCCTTATCTGTCATTCACCAAATATTTTTTGAGAGCTGCCATGTGCAGAGAATCAGCTAGGTACTGTTATTTAGTAAACAGGGCACCCCAGCCTTCCTCCTCCTCCCTACTGAGCAGAACACAACTCAGAGAACAAAAGCAAATCCTTATTATGTCTTCAGAGCTTACCTTTTATCATAAGAGTATAGGAAATCACTGATCAATAGAAAAGTAAGCAGTTGAGGTCCATAGACAAATACAAAAATTTGTTTTTTTTACAGTAATTTACAGACAATAAAATCCACTCATTTTAAGTGCTCAGTTCAGTGGCATTTTGACCAGCGTATACAGTTGTTTAACCAACATTACAATTCTGTCACTCCCAAAAGAAAATCAGTGGGGGCCTAAAGGAATATAAGTAAGAAATAGCCCTCTCCCAAGGCACACACACCCAGGCACACACACACACACCCTCCTCTCTATACCACACGGGCCTGGTCATTCCTTTTCCCTTCGTATACAGGTGACCCTGATGTCACTTGAGCCTGCAGTTTTGTCTGTTCTATAATCTCATAGAAGTGGCATCATGGAATACGTTGCCTTTTGGTCTGGCTTTCTTTCAGTTTGTATGAAATTTTCAGGATTCATCTATTGTTGATCTATCAGTAGTTGAGTTCTTTCAAATTTTTGGCTGAGTTGTTTTCCATTGTACAGATGTGCCACCTTATTTGAGGGTGAGTTGTTCTACCTCTCTTATTTTGCTGTTATAACTAATGTTGACGTAAACATCGATTTATAAGAAGTTGTGTGGAGATTTATATATATATGAGAGAGAGGGAGAGAGAGCGAAGGAAGTTATTGGGATCAGTAGGTCATCATTTAGTGTCTGTTTAGCATTTCATGAAACAACCAAAATGTTTTCCAAAGTTGCTGTTTGTATATAACTGTGAACCAGGGTGTGACTGCCCTGGGTAAGAGAGTCTAGTCCTCATGACGTGATTTTGTTGTTCTTTTAAAGTTTAGCCTTTCTAGTGGGTTTGTGTGGTCTCAGTGGTTGTAATCTGGGTTTTCTGATGACCGGTGTGTGGAACATTGGTCTGCTTCCAGACCTGTCATAGCTTTGTCCTATGAAGTGTCCATGCCGTATTGGGCTGTATGTAAGTTTGCTTTTATTGGGTTGTAAATGTACTTTATGTGCCTGGATCCAAGCCCTCTGTTGGATCTATGTCTTACTTTTGTAACTTAATTTTAAGTTTTGATAATGTGTGTAATTTGTCTTTATTTTATTTGAAATACAAAACCTTTTAAAAATTGTGATGTAATTGATATATGACATTATATTAAAGTTCAGGTATACAGCATGATTTAGGTTTGTTTTAAGTGTATTACCTTATCCAGAGAAAATAATAATACTATTTTATAATTGTGGAAGGGGGGAAAAAACATAAGTAAGTCAAGTAGAAGTCCAGAGAGTGAATAAAGAAAGTACATATTGGAGAAAAGGGGGAATAAGAAAGGGAAAGGAGAAAATGATACAAAAAAGGAAGGAAATAAAAATCAAAGATAGGTAAGAGAGAACACAAGAAATGGAGGAAGAGAACAACATCTCCTCTTCCAACATATCTAAATTAGAGAAGAAAGGAAGAAAATAAATATAAAAGAGAAGAAAAATATCAGGAAAAGAAAACAGCTCAGCTCTTTCCTTTTTTTTTTTTTTAAGTAGAAGGAGATTTTATTTAATTTGGTAGTTATGTGAAAATAAGGCAGCTATTGTTACTACATGCTTTTAGGATGCTATAAAATTATTTTCAAAATCCACTTTGGAAAAGTAGTGAAGATATTAAATGTAATAATGTGATAAATTTGATAATTTAAAAAGTAAGTTTATTGGTTTACCATTGAGTTACAATGCTATATAAATTTCAGGGTACAGGGGTATCTTTATGTGTGTGTGAGCCTCACCTCCCCCACCACTGAGATTCTAGTGTCCTCATTCTCAGGCTGACACCCTCTTCCCACCCCTCCCACCCCCTTCCTCTCCCCTTCGGGTCACCAATACTTTTTTTGACAGAGTCTAAACTTGTTTTCCTTGTGATTTGCTGGTTTGTTTCCTTTGGTTATTTATATCCACTTGAGTAAAATTATCCAGTCCTTGTCTTTTTCGTCCTGACTTATTTCACTTAGCATAAGTGAAATTGTGGCAGAAGGCTTATTTCGTCTTTTTTTTAGTAGCTGAGTAGTAGTACTCCATTGAGTACATATATTCCACAGCTTCTGTATCCAGCATGTTCGCGGGCACTAAGGTTATTTCCATGACTGAATGATCGTGAATCACCCCGGCTGTTCTTTTTGTTGCCCCTTCTCCTGCATCAGCCATTGCATTACCTCAGCTCTCATGAGCTGCCTACTTCTCATGTCTGCTTTCTGGAAGCCCTGCCTTTCCTCCACCTCCCAGTTCCTCAGCACTTTCCTGCTCTGCCTACAAACATACAAAATAGTGGGGTAGTCTGTGTCCTTTCCATCTGTGGTATCTGATAGCACAAGTTGTGCAGTTAGTTGTTCTGGGGGTAAATCTGGCTCTACCATTTGCTAATTCTGACCTTGGTCAGATCCTGACCTTCAAGCTCTAGTTTCACCATCTGTAAAGTGGAAATGATCTCACATTTTCCTCTGAAGATTAAAGAACCTAGGTAAAGTTCTATTCAACTGATCATTCCCTATTAGTGTGTGTGTGTGTGTGCGTGTGTTGTATTTCAGTGTTCACATTCCTTTTACCTTTGGTTCACTGTTCACCTTTGAATCTAGGACTGTCTTTCGGAACTAAAACACTTGAGTGACAAAACAGCACAACTGACATTGTGCTGCTGTGTCCTGAGATATAAACACAACTGTATTTGCTCATCTGGAACATGTGGTTGGAAGTAATAATAGTGGATATTTACATAGGGCATTAGCGTCAGCATTTTAACCTAGCGCTAACTGGTATTTTGTAGTAGAACTCTTGCAGCTTCTTCCTGGTCTCTGTAATATGAAGTGCTACGAGACTACCACGTGCTAGGTAAGCTGAGGCAGGTGAGAGGTCAGGGCTTCTTATCAGTAAATAATGGACGTGAACCCCGCCATTGCATGCTGATCTCCTCGGCCTGAATCCACCATAAACAGAAGGCAGAATTGGGACAGGATGTTGTTCAGACCAAGGTCCCCTCTGCAGCATCTCCTTTACCTATTGTAAGAGTTACTTAACTCTGTTTAATTTGCATTTTTTCGGACTTTTCTAAACTGTTGGCAGGAGAATTCTTACACTGAACTGAATTTTGCTTTGAATCTGGATCAGTATAGAATAAACGCTCTTTGTACTTTGTCATTGGGAACAACCTTTTGTCTCCCTTGAGCTCTGTTGCACCCTTTGTATGTCTTAAAGAGAGCACCCCAGATGCGCTTCCCACATATCTTCTCCTCATGGAGGTAATAAAGCCTCTGGCAACCACTGTGAGGGAATTTTATAAATAAGCACAAAAGCCAGTTGCTGAATTCTTGTTTTGTCAGGGGCACTTGCTGATGCTTTAATACATCCTGCTTCTCCTATAGCTGACATCATCTTTAGGAGGGAGAAGTGAAAGGTTTTTTCCCATTGTAGGCAAAGGAAGGTGCTGGCCAAGGTAAGCTGACATTTACCTTTCGAGCCCCAGATAGAGTCCCATAGACAGGTCCTACACCAGAAACACCCTGAAAGCAGGTATTTTACAGTACTTTTATAGGAATGAAGCAAGACGTTTAAATACTATTTAGGTAGGTATAGGTGAGGTACAGATGAGTTTCCTGACAGGTTGGCGTGGAACCGCTGGGAGGGCTGTGCTGGCTCTTTGATTTGCTGTGCTGCCGTCTGCTCCACCCATGGAGATGGGTTTCCTATTTCCACGCTCTCTGGCTTTCACCAGCAGACTGAAAATGTCACTGATCCTTTTCAGTTCATTGCAAATTCTTCTGGGAGGATTAATTTCCTTCCACAGTTGTAAAAATAACAAATGTTGTAATTTGAAGGCATTGTTCTTAGACTATTGCCCTACCGAACACAGCACATTTTCTCGGATTACTAACACTTCCGGAACTTCTGTAATTCTGTAGAATTGTTGGCCTTAGGTCCTAAGGTTAAACTCTTAAAAAATTTAACTCAAATGACTTCCTTTTATTGGGGCTTTTGGTGCATGCTCTCTGTCATAAAGCTGTTTTTTAAAATTTTTTATTTTTCCTTGCATCTTGAAATGCTGCAGAACATTCTTCCCTGCCTGACGAATGATAGTGAGCTGATGTCCAGGTGGAAACTCCCTGGCAGACTTTTCCTCCATAGGCACCCTCTGATGTACAGTTGAGAGGACCCCAGGTTGCTAGGCAGCTAGTTTGAGAAGCAGGGAACATGTGGCTGAACAATGGATGGGTTTCCTGCTCACAGGAGTCTGGAAGGCATGGACAGGTCTCCCCCAGGTGATTTCTTCGCATATTTGAGAAGGGATGACAGGGTAATGGGTCTGAGAGGGTATCCCCTGCTCACTGCCGTGCTTTTCCAGAGTTTTACACAGGGGCACAACTTTAAGGGGTGAGTACCTCGTCACCATTTCTGGTTAGTGTTCAGGTTTGACCCAGGACCCTGCTTTTGGTCACTCTTGGCTGAGCACTTTGCCAGGGTTCAGGTGCTGCTTCATCCTCGGGAGGCTGTTGTTGAGTGAATGGTGTATGGCAACAATTCCACCTGGAATGTCTCCCAGGGCTTTAAGGTTCCCAGGGATGTTCACACCGATGATCTTTTTGTGTATCTCAGCCATCCTGTGAATCAGGTGTGGCACATACTTTAGTGTGCAATAAATTTCGCATTAACCAGATAGTTGATGCCATGAATCCATGACCGGTTTTTAAAATTGTCCAATCAAGCCGGTAGAGAAAGAAACACACACACACACACTCCCCTATCACCACCAGCACCACCAGAACTGCTTTTATAGACGTTGCACGCGCCCTCCACCAAGACTGTCCTGTCCTGTCAGTGTCCACACCCAGATAGACTGGACCAGTTATTTACTGTCATGGGAAGTGGGAGGTCGCCTGTGGAAGATGGCTGAGGGCCATGAAGCAAGGGAAATAGAAAAGGCTTTTGAAATCTAGAGCTGACTTCTCAAGCAGAATGGGTGGATTCCTGTCCAGCTGGCCATCTCACTGGCCCTCTCCCCCATGACCCCACCACTCTGAGCACATGTCCAGCCTGCTGCTCTGGGGCTCTCCTGTGGGTTTATGTCCACGATACAGTCACATCCAGGCACTGTGTCTGTCACCATGCTGTCCGTCTCGCCTCTTACACATGTCATCTTTCTCAGGCAGGAAGTGTTATAAACCCTCCAAGAGTCACATTTTTCAAGGGTGTAGTCCAGGCTGCTCACCTACAACAAAACACTCTGCACTCTTGACCTCAGCCAGCTGGTTCATGTTTACAGCACAGACTGCCTGGTGGTTTCTTGCAGGGTGTCTGGTCTCTTGGCCTCCTTCTCTGCCCTGGTCTCCCCTGTTGGCTCTGTCTGGAATGCCCCTGCCCTCTGTGTTTGAGGCCCCCTTTGCCCTGAGCTCCATGGGGGCCTAACCTTGTATCTTCTCCCAGGAAGGACTTTCCTGGCCCCTTGGCGAAGTTGGTCACCAGCATATTTGCACCCCAGGACTCCTTCTCCTGAGCTTCATTGCACACAGCCTCTACCCATAGAGGACATGTCTCAGCTGCTAGATGGCAACCTTTTCGAGGGTGGCATCCAAGACCCGGTACCCCTGCTCCAGCTGAGCAGGTGTGGGTGGTGCACACTTGATGTCATTTCACCATGATGTTGGGCACCAAGATAAGGAGCACAGTGCACATCTGCTTGTTACCCCAAGACCCCACATCACCTAGAATCAGGCAAAATGTTTTCACCATTAAAGGACCTTTTCCGAATACAGTTAGTCAGGGGTGGGAAGTCACGGAGAGGAGCAGCTTTTTCTTTTGTGGGAAGTGGCCGTTGCAGACTTCAGTGTCTGGATTTGTGTTCCTGTTGCTCTACAAGGACACTTTGGTTACTTGCCCAAAATAAGACAAATGGTCACTGGTTCCATTCAGGAGCACCCTGTTTTGATTTCTGTAAACAGAACCGGAAGAGACGGTATATTCTTTCATTGCTAAGTTGGAGGAGTTGCTTCTTGAGGATTATAGGATAGGGTGTCCAGGAAAGCAGGGTCTTGAAACTTGGTGTCCACTGGTCTGTGTCATTTGGTGATTGTTCTGTGATAGTGTCATTGTAATTCTGCCATTGGGTGGTCTCTCAGCCTGTTTTCAGCAGTTAGAAAGTATCTGTTTTCTGCTACTTATAAAATACTTATTCATCCACATCAGTAAGTTTTAAACCAGAAATTAATAATTCATTTTCTATGGCCTATGTGTGTGTTTAGGGAGGGTCAACACTAGCATTTCTATTGTATAGTACAAGCTATAGGGAAAACAGTATTTGTTCTGTATTTTTAAAATGCCGTAAAAGTCATACAGCATTTCTTGACTTCTTATGTGCCATTAGAACTATAAGAAAGTGAAATTTGAAAAGAGGTCAAGTGCATCATTTAATTTTCCATTTAATTTAAAAGAGAATTATAAAATAAACAGATATATAAACATTGAAGAAGGTGGCTAAAATGGGTATTTGAGTTGACTGAATGTTTACTGATATGTATTTGAACAATGAGAATGATTCTAAATATTAAAACATCAAAAGATACATTTCTTATTCTTATACTTTTTTTAGAAAAATGAAAATAAAGTTTTCATCTCCTCTGTCATTATTCCTTTGTCATAGGATCTTGGGAATTGATCTCTATTCTAGATTATAGTGCATTCCAGAAACATGCAAAATAATTTGTATATGGGAAAACTGTTTTGTTAAACTTTGAATTTTCTCTTTAGAAAGAAAAAGCAAATTTTACTTTGGACTTAGAAATAAAACTAACTATTATTTCAGTAGGATTATTAGATGAAAAATATGGTTACCTATCTTGATAGCTATAATAGAGGAGGACTCTAAGCTTGGTTTGTTCTTTATTTATTTGGCTTTGTCTTTCCTTTATGACACACTGTACCACAGATTTCCACACCATATTCAGCCTAGGTGTGTGGAAATTTGGGGAGTGGAAGGCAGTGTGATGGTTGAGATTGATGGATGTTGCATCACCTTGGCTCACAGACACATCCCATGACTAAGTCACGAATGTGCAAGGTCAGCTGAGGCAGCGGAAGTCCCTCATCTCATCCTGTCACTTCCTCAGATTAGGGCTTCCCTATAATGAAGAAGCGACTTATACTCTAGCAGTGACAAAGGTTTGATTTCTTTATGTACCAGATATAAACCCAAACTCATGGAGAGGTGGGCATCTAACGGCTTAAATAATATTTAGAAAAGATGTTAGGGACTTTAAGAGTTGACTGGGGGAGCTTGAATATTCTTTAGACTCAGGGGTTCCAGTGGTAGGCTAACAGGAATCTCTAAGAAAGAAAGACTGGTTGCCTTAGTTACAGTGTTTTTGTTTTTTGCTTTGTCCCAGACTGCCTCTTCAAGGTGTGCCCCATGAACCGATATTCTGCCCAGAAACAATACTGGAAAGCTAAACAGGCCAAACAAGGGAACCACACAGAAGCAGCCTTGTTGAAGAAATTACAGGTAAGGCTCCACTCCCCAGGAGAACTGCGGTAATGAGAGATCTATTTCATAGTGTAGGGATTTCATTCAGTGCACAGAGATTTGGAGTAGGTACAGCAACCCTTGGAAGAAGGGACTTCCAAGTTACGGGGTGTGACTACTATTTCCTGGCATGCAGGTTATATATCCGCAGCTGTTTTTTTGGGTTGTGCCAGATTGATTTAAAGATTCACATCACACTGGTGACCAATGTGGAATCTCTGGAGGAATATCAAATCCAAATTTGCTTTATTTGGCATTGATATTTTTTTTTCCCCTCTGAAAGACTATGGGAAAAATTGACAGCCTGTTGTTTGAGCTAAGTGTAAATGTGTTAGAACTTCACTTTACTTTTTAAGCTCCCTCTTTCAGAATTCAAACTGTGTTTTGAAACTTTTGAAATTATACTTTGGAGACCTACAGTCTTGTTTGTATGGTTTCCCTAGCAGTATTCCTCCTGAAAGTAATTCTTTGAGACCAAAGAACTCAGTGCCTTACTGAAATTTCCAACATAAAAGCATCTCCAGATATTTTAATTTTATTTATCTTTTAATGAAGTACCATTATTTTACTTGTTAACTTTTTGACAGGCAAAGATGTCAGGTTTGGTCACCACAGGTCTCCACACCAGAACACCCAGAGTCCAATGTATTCTCCTTCCCCCAGTTTTTACCCCTTTCTCCTTGCCCCCTCCCCCATGCCTCAGATCTACCATGGTCAGCTTTCAAGGGTTGATTTTAAAGTTTTTCTTGTCTGACCCTTTGTTTGATTTCTCTATATTTCAGATATAAGTGAAAACATTTGGTATTTTTCTTTCTCCATCTGACTTATTTCACTTAGTATTTATTCCTTCTGGTCCCATCTATGTTGCTGCAAATGACCTGAGTCTGTCCTTTTGGATCATTGATTTGCATTCCATTGTGTATATAGACCACTTCTCCATCCACTCATTGTTTTGGGACATTTAGGTTGTTTCTGTATCTTGGCTATTGTCATTAGTGCTGCAATAAACATAGGAGTGTAGATTTCCTCTTGAATTAGTGTTTTTTGAGTAAATACCTAGGAGAGGAATTGTTGGGTCCCATGCAGATCCATTTTAGTCTTTTGAGGACCTCCACACCACACAGCTTTCCATAGTGGCTGAACTACTCTACACTCCTACAAATAGTGTAAGAGGCTTTCTTTCTTTTTCTTTATACCCATACCAGCAATTGTTTCTGCCCCAAATATTTTAGACCACATTTAGGCACTAAATTGATGCAATTATCACATTGCAATATAATCATTTATTTATGGCTCTCCCCTCCCCAAGAATAAAGCCAGGGCCTGTCTTATTCATGGAAGTATTCTTTGTTCCTTAAAAAAAAAAAAAAAAAAAAATTGCCTTTGTCAATTTTGTGCTGTGCTTACTATGTTTCACACTGAATATTGATAATCATTTTATAGCATGCTGCAGAACTGGAGCAAAAACAAAATGAATCTGAAAATAAGAAACTGTTGGGAGAAATTGTGAAATACAGTAATGTTATACAAGTAAGTTTATTTCCTTTCCCTTAAAAGAGGTGAATATTGTGTAAGTAATTACATTTGGTATGATTGCTAATCTGAGTTAATTAAATTTTGGCCTACAATAGTTTGTTCTTTGGTAAGAATTATAGATATTGTGATATTTTCAGGTACTGTTTTGATACATCACTCAATATTTGGGAAGAAGTCTTTGTAGGCACATACTGAGAGCTTGTCTGGATGTACACACAAGTTATTACATCAGAAAGAAGATGGGAAACACTAATTTCTAAAGACCTATAATAAGAGCCCTGTAAAATTAATGGGGTGGACATGTAACATACAAAATTTTATCTTTTAATTTTTTAAAGTGAGGGATGTTTTCAAATTGTACTTTTCATGGAAAATGAGGCTTGAGTTATCACTTCAATGAGTACACACACTGATTTATCTCAGCTGCATTCCTTTCTTGTGCTTTGCTGAGATATTTTAGGTTGTTTCTTGGTTATTTGTTAATATATGCCCTACCTTGATCCAGAAAGAATGTTAGGCGTTTTCAAAAATACAGACCACATAACAAGATGAAATAGGAATAAAGGTAACAACTGGGTCAAAGGGAGATGAACAGATGAAGAAGGAGAAGTCTTGGGTGAGGTGTGTTTATAAACAGCATGTTGTAAGGTGTGGTACGTTTGGGCCAGAAGGCTCTTTGTTGTCTGATGAGCTAGAGGACAGCATGATCTATTCCAGCATTTGCAAGCTGCTCTGTCACCTCCAGCTCTGTCAGAGGTCTAGGATCCCGGGAAGACCAGAGAAGTATTTCTCCAACAAAGAGGACTCTGTGTGAGACAGTAAACAATAACCCTAATAGCTTCCTTGCAGTAAATGCTACAATGAGGTGTTTCACAGAGCTGTTTTAAACATACTGTGTTTTGTTACTGGCCAGTGACGCAGTGCCAGTGCAGGGCAGCCAAAGCCCTACTTTGATGGACAAGATGAGGGAGCAGGTCTGTGGCTCCCTGACAAAGACCTAATCTAATGAGTGCTGGTGGAGGGGAAGGATGCAGCACCCCGGGGTCATGCTCTGTAAATAAACCTTCTCACAAGCTTTGAACGCTGTGAAATGCAAGCAAGCACAGCTTAGGTTTCTGGTCAAGAGCTGGAAGGGCACGTCTGTATGTGGTCCCTTGGGGCTGAGCTCTGTGCTCCTGCACAGAGGGTTTGCCAGGTGTGGCTTTGATCCATGAGAAAGGCTTTTTGTGGGCTTGTGCTAAAATGAGAACCAGCAGAATTATAATGAGTCTTTCAAAAAAGTTGTGTTTTTCCCCAATTAAAGAACTGCCCTTTATTTTGAGATAACTTCTTTCTCATGGTGTAAATTTTAGAATGACCATTCTTCCTTGAAATGATTGCAGTAATGGATAGGATGGCTGTTTGTTTTAGCTTTCCTGCTCAGTCAGTAGAATAATGTTTTGCAAAAATTTGACCACTACCTCTGACGTCTCTGAGAATGGTGCCGCAGAGGGTGGGGCTCAGTGTTCTCTGTGGAAATGGCCCAGCCTGGCTGAGATGGTAGCCAGTGGCCTGGGGTGGTTGGAGCACCCAGAGACTCAGAGCATCATTTTGATGCCTTTCTTTTCTGAGTTACAGTCTTTTATTTTGTGGCTATGCAGGAATTGCAAAAGGTTGCGGTGTTGGGGAGTCTCAGGTCTCCTGGGGGAAGCCTAGTTTGATCCCTTTATTTATCAGTAGGTGGAGAGCACTCTGAGGTGTCCACTTGGGTGGCTCCCCTCATGTGCCCACTTCATCTGAAGCAATATTTGGGGGTTGAGGTCAGGAGGAGCTCAAAGGAGGTCAGCTTGGGAACATGGTGAATGTGGAGTCTGCATAGAGCTTCTGTAGGTGGGTTTGTGACACAGTTCCGTGTCACAGAGAGTAGCGGAGTATACAGGTGGTAATCTGTGTCTTTCCTTGCAGCTACTGCATATAAAAAGCAACAAGTATCTGACTGTCAACAAGAGACTGCCTGCCCTCCTGGAGAAGAACGCCATGCGGGTGTCCTTGGATGCAGCCGGGAATGAAGGGTCTTGGTTTTACATTCATCCCTTCTGGAAGCTGCGAAGCGAGGGTGACAATGTACGTCAGTCTAAAATTAAGGGAGAAACAGTGCTTTCTGAAAGACAATAATTCCCAGCAAGTGAGACAATCCAGAAAATGCAGAGAAAGGAAATGCAGTTTTTAATGCACACATTTTTTTTACATTAATATCTTTAACTGCTTAAAGGCATTTATTTATAGTATGAACTATGCTCATGAAGCATAAAAACAAACAACCTCAGATTGATTTAAAATGTTGTCAGATAGACCAACTAGTGTAAAAGAACTTATGTTATGCTGATATTGGCCTCTCTTTTACAAGAGAGGCAGGTTTCCGAATTGCCTGGGCAAGGGGAACATGATTGTAAGGAAAACAAGCTGAGATTAAGAATTGTTGTCCATCCCTTTGAATTCATAGAGTAATTGTGTTGTGATGATACTTCATTGGCTCTTGGGTCTGCTGCTTCCAGTTCATACATCTTTTTTTTTTTTTTTTAAGGTTTGTTTATTTATGCTTAGAGGAACTGTGATCTAGATCAGAAGTGCAGGAAGGTGAGAGGATTCACCAGAGACAGAGTTGGGAGTAGAACAGACAGACTGACCAAAACATGCTGCTGAGGGGAGCAGTGGGCAAGACAGGAGAGGTCTGCTGTGCCATGTTGGACAGTTCCATGGCGGGGGTTGAACTCAGGCCATAGTGGTGATAGTGCTGAGACTTAACCCCTAGGCCACCAGTGAGGCCCATGCATCTTAATAGATCTGACATTGGTATCTGCTGTTGATAATAGTATTTCAAATATGCTATGGAATACAAAGAGCAGCTTGTGTCATGGACGTCTTAGTAGCAGCTCAAGTATTTTTGTGACTTTATAGATGAGGGAATATTAAAACCATACGAAATAATTTGATAGGATTGGTGGTTTGACATTTTTGTGTGTGATGGACAAATAAGCAGTGATACTTTGTAGGCTGCGGGAGGGGCGTAATGACTCCTGCAGGACCGTCAGAAATAGAGCTCCTTGTGGATTGGGGTCAGGTGATGGAAAAAAATGGCTGAGATTTTTGAAACTTAACACTGTACATTCTAAGCACTATAAAAGTAGAATTACTCTGAGGGGGTTTTCTTAATCACGACTTTGATTACATTTAACATTTCTTGCCTTAGAACTGTCTTCTTTTATAGTGAATCTATTTTTCCAGTGAATTTTGACTTCAAGTTCAGTTCCACAGGATGCCAGCTTCCTGCTTTAACTTGGTTAATAAGTTATCTGGTGACACCCTCTTTCGGTAAGGCGGGGAGCAGCATGGCATGCAGGAATGTGATGCACTTTCTGTCTGTGGAGTCCTTACAAATTTAGGAATACTTTTTTTTTTGTTCTTTTTGACATCAAGTGTTATGTACTGTGAGCATGATATATATTTTAATTTTAGTATATAGTTAATTACAGTCAACTCTCAGTTCTTCAGGGACCCATCATGTGGTTTGTCATCCCTCTGTCCTCTGTTGCATGCCCATGGCCACCCCTTCACCCCCAATATGTTGTCCCTGTCTCTGGAGGTGCTCAACTCAGTCTCAGACTCTGAAGGGATGAAGTGAAATCATCAAATAAATTGGGACTTTTAGATTAGCTGTGGATTTGTTAACTCATCCTGTCACATTTACCCATTCAGTCCATTGCCTTTCAGAAATGCCTTTATAGGGTCAGCAGAGAGTTGAATGTAATGAACTATTTCAAATAATGAGTTGTACCGGGGGTAAAAAAAACCCAACCTGTCACCCACACACCCATCGTGATTAAGAGGAGCGGTGTCATTGTCAAGTGCTCTAGAGATGCCGCCTCCTGTAGATGTGCTCCAGAAAGCATGGCTTTAGCAACTTTCCACGTTGCTTTCTTGCTGAAGTAGCTCAGTGTCTTTGCTCACCCCGTGCAGCTCTTGTATGTGATGAGGTTGCTGTGGAGGCATTTGCACACCACACCCCTATATCTGCCACATAAATACTGTATTGTCGCCCTTATCTTCTCATATGGAAGAAGGCAGCATATTTCTGAACTAAAGCCCACTGTGTTTTATTGAAGGCATTTGGAAAGGCTGTCACTTCACGACAGTTACCACTAGTTTTCTTTAAACACATGTTAAACTGAGGAGGAGGATGGCAAGCTTCCGAGGACTTTTAAAATTATGTTTTAAGTCAGAAGGAGAAAGATAAATTCAGATGATTTCCCTCATAGAGGTGGACTATAGAGAAGCAAAGCCAAGCAACAAAGCTAAATAAGCAAACCCTGGAAATCTGACTGCAGAACTGAGACTGTCAGGGAGGGGGAAGGGAGCAAAGGAGGCAGGGGTCCAGTGAGCAGGGGCTTTGGTGGGAGCCATGGTGCGATAACACACCTTTGAAGAGTGCAAACCTATACCCCTAAGGTGAGCAATTTTTTTTAAAGGTCTTAAACTTTTTTTTTTCAAGATTTATTTATTCATACAAAACTGGGGTACAAGCCAGTTGTGCAGGGGTGGTGAGAGGCTTCACCAGAGACAGAGTGGGGAGCAGAACAGGCAGATCTACTGAAATACACTGCTGAGGGGAGCAGTTTGTGGGTCAGGAGAGGTCTGCCGCGCCATGTGGGTCACCTCCGGGGCTGGGGATCCAACTTGCACTGAGGTGGCTGTGGCCAGTTGCTGTGCCCCAATCTGTTGCACCACCAGGGAGGGCCCAGATGAGCAGTTTTTTAAGTCAGCATTACCTTACCTCAATAAACACAATTAAAGGAATAAAAGAAAACATATTTGCTGTCTAAGTTTATTAAATAATGATGTTGATTGTATTTATGAAATGATTGGTTACAGAATGAAATGCAAGACTAAGCCTGATGGTAGTCTGGGGAGAGAAATGCTATGTTCTCAGAAGTCAGTGGTTTCTACCCAGGGGGAGTATGTTGTTGTTGGTCTTATAGGATTGTGGGTCAGGTAGTTTTTGAGAAAACGATAGGTTCATGGCTCCCTTCTCTGTCAGTTGTCCAGAAAGCCTTGCTTGCTGCTGAGCAGGCAGCATCCCTGGGGCAGCACTGACCTGCACTCCCATCCTGTGATTTCTTTGAGGTCAATTTTTCATCTCAAGTGTTGATCTAAGAAGACATTAGTTCTTTCCCATTGTGGTAGGTTTAAAAATATAGAAAGGGTTCGTTATCTTTTTCAACTCGTATTTAATCAACTTGCAGGGAAAGAGCCTCTTCAAATAGTAAGTTGATTTTGCTAGTTTGCAAGTCTGGACACCTTGGCCTCTAGGCAAGTCTAGAACCTGGTACTTCTATGGCCATGTTCTCTTCACTTCAGACGAAGGGCAGATGGCGCTGGCATGTGTTGCTCTTCATTCTCAGTCAGTTTCTGGGATTACACTTTGCCTGGCACTAGGGTGAAGTTTATGTGGCAGATCCTGGCCTTGCCCTTAAGTGCTGCATTCTCAGGCGGTGGCTGATCCTGACTTGTCTATGGCCAGGACACCACGCTATGTTCTCCTCTGAGAAAACCTCCAAGTCCTGTACTTACCAAGTTGTCTAGTAAGGTGTGGATTACCTGAGTGAAGGGCCTGTTTCTGACACACTTTCACATTCTTTCTGGTGCCTCTTTATGTGTCTTAGGATTGGCAGCTCGTACATTTCATTTGCAAGCTCTCCTCAACTCAGCCAGTACCTTACCCACTGTCAAGAGCAAGAGGAGAAACTGGGCATCAGGAGATTAATGTTCATTCTTCCTGTGACTATTGAACCCTCTGAGCTTGAAATATTTCAGCTAAATGGCTGACCCTGAGTGGTATTTTGAACTAAATGTAGGACCTGACCTGAGGGTTATTGGCAACTACAGGGGAATAGTAGGTATACACCCGTGGACCAAGGGGCATCCAAGAGGTGCTCTTAGTTGGAAAGTCATAGCAAAAAATGTCATTATCTTAAGTTATTGGTGAATATTTACATGGCTGCAGTTAAGAATGACACAGTAAACCAAATCCCCTTATTCTTAAGAAAGTTGAAAAATCAGGTGTCCCCCTGGAAAGATGTGGTCCCAGGTCCTGTGGACTCTGTACATGCGGGCAACTTCTAGCCTTTTCTGTGGCTCTCAGGCTTAGGACTACTGTGGTGTCTGTCATATGCAAGAAAGTGGGGTTTGCCTCCTTTGGGATTGTGTTGGAGATATGTCTCTGTCATGTTGATCTTTAGTTGCTTTTTGTTTGTAATTTAAAATAGGCCCTGATTCATGTTTCATAGTTAAAAACAATGCAGAGATATACTGTGAAGTGTTTCTCCCCAATTCTCATTTCCTAAGGGTTTCAGTGTACACTGACTCACTCTCTCCTGTCATTACACAAAGGCAGCCCAGCTCTGTTCCCTTAACCCCTCACTTAACACTGTTTCTGGATGACCTTTCTTATCTGTATCAGAGAATCTGTGGTGGGTCTTGGTGAGTCCTGGCATTTGTCTGATGATGAACTCTGCAGATGAGTGACAGATAGACACCAGTGCTGTAAACGACAGAACTGTTTCTACAAATCAAACATCGCTTTGTGTTTGATTGGTGAGGTTGAGACTTCCCTGTCATGCTTGAGTCTCCAGATGCAGTGTGACAGAGGTTCTGTATGTGAATAGACTCCTACATCTTATCATAAAAGGTTAATTCATATTGAAAATATGGTATTGCATTCCTTAGATCTTGGTTAGGTTAAGACATAGAGAGAAGAAATCCTGTTATTCTTTGTCTTGAGTCCAGATTTATTTCACAATTACCTATCAATCTAATCTCTTCCAGTATTCCAGTTGGTATGAAATATGCAAAGGGAAGGTAGTGGTTTTCATTTCTGAGATGAGGAACAATTCTATAAATGGCAGTGTTGGTACTACAGTAACAAATATTCGAGCAGAACTTGACCACAAAAGTAATTTTCATCATGACAAAGTTTAACTTTGTCATAACTTCATCTCCCCACAATTTGAATTATGAATAAAAGTACTTGAAAATAACATTGACATTGCTGATAATAGCATAAATAAAAAAGAACAGCTTAGACTTGGTTCTCTAAGAGCACTTTTTATTTACCAATTTTAATTTTAGTTAACAAGAACATCAGGTTCAAGGAGCAATACTCATTTTGGGTATTTAAGATGAAAGTGAGTCATCTGTCTGAGGCTCCAATGACAACAATTTTGGGGGGTCATACCTATTTTTCATTTCCTAAATCCAGTCCAGGTAATACTAGAATGTTTATGGGGAAGATGTGCGTTTAATTCCAGAGAGCATACAAATGTTTAACATTTTCTGCTTGCACTTGCAGTGGTCTGTGTGTAGGTAGAAAAGTTTTTGTGGCAGGCAGGCACATTTATTCTCACCTCTATGTTCATGGCATAACCTGCTACAGAGGGGCGATGACTTTTTTTATCGAGGTCAGAAAGCTCTTGTTGAAAATGGGAGACTAGTAAGACAAAGATCCACACTAACTTTATTAATTCAGACTGATGGTCACTGTGAGACATTATGGGATCATTTCTCAGAAGACCTTTTGCCTCAATGAGAAAAAGGAATGGAACTAAAATTTGTGGGGAGGATGAGCAGGCCAGCTGTTAGGGCAATAACAAGGAGTTCTGTGCAGTTATTTTTAGCTTCAACGATAGCACCCAGATCCATGCAGCATCTCAAATGCCATTTATTTCTGATTTTTAGATTGTTGTAGGAGATAAAGTTGTTTTGATGCCCGTGAATGCAGGACAGCCTCTACATGCCAGTAACATCGAGCTTCTGGATAATCCAGGGTGCAAAGAGGTAAGTTTGATTCACCGGGCTGTATGTTCTTGCTTTTACAGGCATCCTTTTTATAGGAATCCCATGAAAGAATGATTATTGTGATCATCTGTACCCCTTCATTGCTATGACTGTTAAGGCCTCTCTCTCGCTCTCTTACAAATACACACACAGGAAGTTCAGGAGGAAAGGAAAGGAGTTGTCTCATGAGAGAAAAAAAAAAAATTCATAGTTATTGTCTTGAGTATATCCTACTTAAATTCATTTGGGTTTCCTCAGGTAACAATTAGCTCTTGCTATTTTGAGATAGTCCTGTGAAGATAATTGTATCAAAGTACATTGTCCAGAGTTGTCTTTTTTTCTCCTTTTTTACTGGGGAAGTAATGACTTCGGGTATAAAGTGGCATCTGCAGTGCTAATTTAACATTTTCTCGTTGCTAGGTGAATGCTGTTAATTGCAACACCAGCTGGAAAATCACATTATTCATGAAATATAGTTCCTATCGAGAAGACGTTCTAAAAGGAGTAAGTGTGTGCCCCATGGGACACAGCTGGGGCACTCAAGGTCGTCTCAATGAACTTTGGGTGCAACCTGTGTTCTCAACGTGGCACAGGTCTGCAAACCTTCTGGTGGGGAGTGCGTTTTTAGCCCCTTTCCCCCCCATATTTTGAACTATCCAAAATAATCATTACAAGCCAGGTAACAAACAGGAACGTCTTGAGTACCAAAATCAGAAAGAGCCCCTTTTCTCTTGACTGTTCAGACTTTGGTTGGAAATACACTGTCTTGACCTGTTTTTCCAGGGCGACGTTGTTAGATTGTTTCATGCGGAGCAAGAGAAATTTCTGACTTGCGATGAATATGAGAAAAAGCAGCATATCTTTCTTCGCACCACCTTGCGCCAGTCGGCTACTTCCGCCACGAGTTCCAAAGCACTCTGGGAAATAGAGGTGCGTCAGGGCTTTGGGGCTCAAAGCGCTGTGATTCGCCGGGCTGTATGTTCTTGCTTTTACAAGCATCCTTTATAAGAATCCCATGGAAAAATGATTATTGTGACCAACTGTACCCCTTCATTGCTGTGACTGTTAATGCCTCTCTCTCGCTCTCTTACAAATACACTCACATTTAGTCCTGGTATATAAGGGTTTTGCTTTTTAAAGATCCATTGTAAAATGTTGTTAAGAGTAATGAGTCACTATTGCCCTTTAACAAGCAATGTTCCTTAAGTTGCATCTTGATTTGATATTTTTCAACCATTTAAAATCCATCACTCTCTTTTCACAGCTTGCTGTGATTTTTAATTTAATGCCCTAAAATAAGATTCATGTGTAATATTTATATATCACACTGCTTTAAAATTAATAAAATATCTAAAATTTAGTTTAAAGAGGGAATAAAAGGAATGTATAACAAAATAGAATGTATTTCAACATGTAAATGAGTGCTTTAGGAGCTAGGCTATTTACATATCTTTGATGGATATATTTGAACTTTAGAGAAGAGGGATAAGAACAGGATCAGAACACATACATGTGCAAGAAAGTGAAAAACCATTGGATAATTAGTGTTAGGAGAAGTAATACGGGGCAGACCTAAATGTATTTTGTTTTTAAAAAGGGGAACATGACCATAATTGAATCTGTGAGAGCATGACAAATTACAGACTGTGGAGATGGAGAGTGAACAGGTATGATGTTCAGCAAATGAACTGAGTCTTAGTTATAAAGGTAGCATCCAAATAATTCAAGTTATTAGTAGCATCCAAATAATCAAGTCATTACACAACTTAGAGATAAAATACTACCAAAACATATCTTGAATCTTAAAACTTCATTACATGTTGGGGTACACCTTTAGTCTCTAGCTTGGCAGGAAAGACTCTTTCAACATATTTGAAGACCAGATCCTGCAACAGGTTACCAGGACTTGAGGAGGTGGGGAGAATAACCACCCCAAATCCTCTGATACTCTTCCCAGAAGTGTACCTCTCAGCTTCCCTTATCAGAGTAAGACCAGCAACCCAAACATAAATCTAAGATTAAAACAGACATTAACACAATGTTTATTGCTTACTGTGTTAAATTTTTTTTTTTTTTTT
>NW_004567137.1:3248675-3284948 GCF_000260355.1 Condylura cristata
AATTGAAAACATTTTCACCAGAGTACATAGGTGGAAATTCAGTAATGCATTGGGAGTCAGACTGGATAGAGTGAATAAATTATTCAGTAATTTTGAGATAATGTCTAATTTCATTTAATCTTCCCTCTTTTTATATATTTAAAAAAATTGTGGAACGTTTCATGTAGCAACTTGATGTGAAGTCTTTTTTATGCGACTATGTGTTGAAATATCACCCATTTATATTTGTGTCTCCAATATTTCTAAAAACCCAAGAAAAGGATGTTGCCTTACATATTTTATAACATTATTCTAATACTGAAACCAGATGGAGATAATTGAAGAAAACTGCAGACCAGTTTTACATTCCCTTGTTACTATTGATGCAAAAAGAGCTTCAGCAAAATACTAGCAAATCAAATTCAACAACCATTATAAGTATTGTTACCAGACTGGGAGAGGGGCCCCCAAGGACCCCCAAGCCTACCTATTCTAAATAGGTCCTGCCATCTGTTGCATCAAGCCAAAACATACTCTAATATATTTGATGGCAAGAAATTTTAAAACAATTAGTGTACAACAAAGAAAAAACAAAGAATATGGTTTCCAAATCAAGACCTGAAATTACCCATCCTCTCGTGGGTAAATGTCCAGCCAAAAAGGGTTGGCCCAATGCAAGGCCTGAAAGCCTACTATAACTGTAAAGCACTTTCCAGCAGGGACCCATAGAAAAGGGTCATAAACAGCCAGACAAGTCTGGAAGGAAAAGAGCAAAATCAAAATCATAGCTGCCATTGTTAACCTCCCCATGAGCCTGTCCCCTACATCTGTTTCAGCCAGTGCAAAGCTAAGAAGCAGGTGCAGCTTCTTCACCTGTCTCTGCTCTATGTGCCTCCTCCAGTCTCCTCCTTGCTCCCTCTTCTGATTCCTTCTTTCTCCAGTCTTCTCTCTAGCTTCTTTTCTTCCCTGCTCAGCTCCACCTTTCCTTGGGGAGGGCAGGGAACCTGGAATCTCTCCTTTTTCTGGGGACCCTCGCTACATGATTAAGCATGTGATCAGGTGAGATTTATTTCAGGGATGGGACATTGAAAAGGCTCGGCTGTGGGACATTTCTCTGTTGTGTGCTGTGTTTACCAGGCGTTAGTCAGGAAACCTAAGCATCAGGTATTTCCAGTAGGAAGTGAGGCTTTAACATTGTTGGGAGGACTGGAGAGGGAGAACTGGAATCGAGAACATGGTCTTGTCCTGCCATCCACTGAATCTATTGACCTCTCTTTGGGGGTCTTGGGCTCCTTGCCTACCCTCTCTGGAGGCCCCTGCCCTGGGTAGCTGCCATCACTATTACTGGAACCTTCTATTTTCCCTGCTAGCAGAGCATCTCTTAGGGCCCTGCTGGTTTGGGATATAGAAGAGCATGGGATACACAGAAGGTGCCCCATTCAATACCTACCATGGGCTGAGTCTCCTGTGAATTGTAGGATATGTAATATACCCATTAATGCCAAAAGCATCCTTCAAAATCACTTCAATGTGGGGAAACACACTCTCTTTCCTGTCTGCACATTGTCTTGGGAGGAGTCCTTCCCAGCTAGAATGCTGTCTAGTGTAAGGATTTTTTTTTAAGAGCTATTTATTTATGCATACAAGAACTGGGGTATAGGCCAGAGGTGGAGTGTAGTGAGAGGATTCACCAGACACAGAGTGAGGAGCGGAACAGGTGGATCTACTGAAACATACTACACACTACTGAGGGGAGCAGCGGGTGGGACAGGAGAGGTCTGCTGCATCATGTTGGCTCCCTGGCCAGGTACTGAACTCTTATTGCAGGGGCTGATTGTAGCTTGATAGTGCTGTGTCCTTATCTCCTGCACCACTAGGGAGGTGCTGTAAGAGTAGATTTTAGCTTGGGATTCATGATGAATAGCTGCAACTTATTTGTGTATGCAAAGTGTGTGTGTGTGTGTATGAGACAAACTATAGATTTTTCAGATTCTTAAAGGTGGCTGTGCCTCTCCCAAAGGAGTAGCAGTTCAAGCACTGATGAGATCCCAATAGCTGGTGTGATCAACAAAGAAGTTTGATTTAAGAACTGCTCTTTGAAAGATGGGTAGATTATAAGCCATAATGTTTTTATAAGACTTTATCCACTTTGAAATGTTTTCATAATTATGTTATTTGACCCAGTGGAGTAAGAGGCAGAAGCTGGAGTCCAGCAGAAGATGCTGGAAAGTCATACATAGTAGCACAGCCCTGGAGGCTGGGACAGAATCCTCAATGGCTATGAATATCATAGAAAGAAGGTGATCTGTGGAGGGAGAATAATGAATTAGATCCCAGCCCTTTGGCTGTAAGTCCTGTGATCTTTAATCTCCACAGCAATCCTGTGAATTAAGCCCATTTTGTACACAGAGAAGCCCTCACCTGTCTTAAGTTACTTACTCTGATCCTAGCACAGTCATTGGCTGGGACTTAAAACCTAAGCTTGGCTTCTGCATCAAGCCCCCATTATAACCAGCTGTTTCTGACCTTTGGATGCTCTTCTGTAAACAGCCCAGCGGCTCAGCATCTGGGGCAAAGACAGCTCAAGGGCAAGTATGAAAGGTTTTGCAGTAAAAAGCCCCCACGTGAAGGGGCCAAGAAGTTAGCCCAGACTCCAGGCCTTGGCTGGAGTGTGCTCTGCCGCACTCTCTCTGTGTGTCTGTCTTCTCTGGTGTCAGCTCCTGTTCTGAGAGAGGCCCATGTTCATGCTCATTGCCTGCTGTTACACCACACACTCTATCCTTCCTGGCACTTGCCAAACTATGTTGTTTGAAAGTGCTGGTCACATTCACTGCTTTTCCTCTGTTGCTTGACACCCAAATCTGTACAATAAGTGTTGGCTAACAAGTGTGGAAAGCCACTGTTTCTCCAGTGTTGACCTGGGACACATGCCTTTTGGAGCAAGCTGTACTTGCGGATGAAGGGCGTATCCAACGAGTTAGCTGTGACAGCTCTTGCTCATTTATGGGGGAGATTTTTGTTTTTTTGCACCTGTGCTCTCAGGAAAACCTTAAATGTGACAGTCCAGCATTCAAGAGAGGGCCTGCCTCCTCTAGGCTTTTGCTTGTTGAATTATCCCTCAGCCTTTCTTGTTCTTTCTGTCTTTAGGTTGTTCATCATGACCCCTGCCGTGGGGGCGCAGGGCAGTGGAACAGCTTGTTCAGATTCAAACACCTGGCCACCGGGAACTACTTGGCAGCAGAGGTAAGACTGATAACAGTTCTGCCCTGTCTCTGACTCAAATGGTAAAACAGACAGTGGTCTTCTCCAGAATTTGGGCTTGTTGGGACAGTCACTATTGAAGTGATTGTTGCCTGTCAGGTGGTGGATTGTTATATAAATTATTCTTCAAATGTAAATGTTCATTCGAGCCTTAAACTAATCTTGCTCTTAAGATCTAAGCCTGCAGCCGAACCCTGTGGTTGCTTTATGTAAGGGTGATGGGGGCAGAGTGTGGTTTGCATCTCTGTGTGGATGGCAGGTATTTCTGTCCAGCTTCACTCTTTGAGAATGTCTTCCCTTGAGACAGGATGAGCTCACTGTCAGTGTGGATAATCATGATGGTGTCAGGCTTGTCTTCCATTGCCACCATTCCCACATGGGCGACTTTTGTTGTTCAAACCACAGCAGTGGGAAAGCTCTTCCCATGACACAGACTATATCCTAGAACTGGTAATTTAGTAAATACCTGTAAAAATCTTTGTCTACTAAAGTCATCTTGACAATTGAGGGGAAAAAAGGGGCGGGATACATTAACTGCATAGAATTAAAAAAAAAAAAGCTTACTTTGGTTTCCTCATTTAACAGTATTATTAAGACTTATTTTCAGATGTCTGAAATATTCAATTGATTGTAGTCTTTCGACTCTCTGTTTTTCAATTTAGATTGTCTTCTCAGATTTAAACCAGAACTTTGTCTTAGAACTTTTAGTATTATCTGACTTCTGGCTTTGAATGTGAGGTAGAGGAAGGAGGCAGTGATAAAGAATTGATGAGAAAATTGTGTAGAAACAAGAAATTTCTATAAATATTTCAACCCGTGCTTACACTCAGTTCCATTATTTTGTCCTTTCTGCTAATCTGTCATAATTTCTTTCATAGTGCTTACCTCCATCTGACTTAATGTGTATTTGTTATGACTTTCTCTGACTGCAAAAATATAGTATTTTAACTGAAAGATCAAACTGATGCCACGACAGGCTTCAGAATGCTTCTGAATCAGCCAGGCCTAAGTTTTGGTTATCCACAAGGCGCCAAGGCCGTGTTTAACTGTAAATGTCCTAATCTTGCTCATCCCAAAACAACAGCCAATTAGCAAGTAGGCAAGTAACCAGTACATATCAGGAAAATGCCAGGTGTCCTAAAGTATGCAGGCCGAGTAGTGAAGGTCACCTCTTACATGCATAGATCAACCGGGTTAAGACAAGATAATTTTGTTCAATGTCCACCAATCAGTGTACTGCTGAGCAAAAACTCGCCTCTGCTGGGCTTAAACTCCCCTCTCTGTAATAAAAGCCCTGCCTTCTCTGAGCTCAGGGCTCTCAACTTTGGCTCCTGCATTGCTGCATGTTGGGAGCCCAGGCTCGAGCTTGCAATAAAGACCCTTGTGTGCTTTTCTTCGGAATCGGCTCCTTGATGGTCTTTGGGAAACTTGAAACCTGGCACGACATTGACATCATTACTGGATCCCCCAAGCATCTACTATAGTGCTGACATTTGAAAGCCTTTAATGAATATCTTTTGAATGAATGAAGATAGTAGTAAGCCTGTTATAAACTTAGATAATGAGAGGAAGAAGATTCCAGGATTCATATCTGAATCCTGGACAATTAATCTCTCTAAACTCCATTTTCTGGAAATGGGGATGATCACAATATTTATCTAATAAGGCTATTAACAGAATAAAATGAGGTTACATGCTCGACACATTTTCTAGCTTATAATAAGTACCCAATAAGTGATACTGACAGGACTGATTCTTTTTTATGATAAATAGAGATTAGGGTTAGTGATACTGACATGACTAACTTTTTAATATGATAAGTAGGAATTTTTCCTAATTTTATAAATATGACTTATTTATTAGTCTGCTCAATTAAGTAAGCTACAACTTTGGACTTTATGGGCTGTTTATACTGTAAATGTTTTGAAGTAGTTTTTTTGCAAAGTAAAAATCCTTTAAAGCAAAAATAAGCAGTAGAGAATTTTGTTTGAAGTAAGAATTAGGAAAGACTAAATGTTCTATAAAAAGTAAGAACTCAGAATTAAAAATCCCTTGAATTCTCTCTTTTATTGGTGGTTCTTTTCCTTCATTCACTTCAGTCAGTGACTGTTTAAGCTATGGGTCTTCTGTAGAAAACTGACATGAGTTATATATACATTAATTGTTTTCCTTTTTAATTTCTATAATTAAAATGTATCATTTGATACATTCAAATAACTATATTATCAAAAACAAAATGTTTATTAATGGTAATGGAAATCTAAAACCTCAATACATTAATGAATTCATTAAAAACAAAAAATACAGAAGAATTCATTCTTTGAAATTCTTGTCTTTTTATTCTGTCTTCAGAGAACATGACTTTAAATGCCAGATGCTATTTTCTCTGCTAAAGAATCTGGTGTATTTGAAAGATCTTTTCTTTGACCTCATATTTTCTAATGGTAAGCTTTGAGATGGAAATGGAAGATTAGGAACATATTCTCTATGATTTTAACTAGTATAACAGAATAGGTGCTTCTGTGTCGTATTTTAATATCAAATCAGAAATCACCAACTCAAATAGTGACACCTGTAAAGAGGGGGCTTAAATTTCCTGTCTCAGCTGAGTCTAGAGAGAATATTGATCAACTCCTGTCACAGGATGCTTGTCTTACTGGTCAGAGTGTCCAGAGGTTTGGTGAAATTAGTGATTGTCACCTGTTACCATTACTTGATTAAACAATTGATTTCCAATTTCATAATAGGTGGTAACCAGCTTCTATAGCAATTGAAAAAAACAATGTCCTTTTAGAATTCGGCTTATAAAAAATGCTCAGATCTTATTTTAAAGACTTATTTGTGGCATTGAGGTTGGGCCTGTGTCCCTCAAAATGAGTTGTAACTACCTAACATTATTTGTTTTATTGTACTGTACTCTTCTTCTTAGGCAAGACAAAATTTTCCCTGGCTTTTGTTTATTTTGCTTTTTCAGTTTTGTCTTTATTCTCTAGCTATTACTTAAAAACAAAAAGATACACTCAATGATATGTGTATTTGAACTGAGCAAACATTTTCTTTAAGCTCTTATGCCCTCTTTGATACCTATTTCTTCGTGTAGGTAGGTGCACAGCCAGTAGAGAAGGCTGCAGGCAGAGAAGGAAGCAGAGTGCTGGGTCTTCACATCTTCTAGAAGTCCAGGGTGTGACTAGGGCTGAAGTAGAGGTGATCTTCAGCATGGGTAGCTCATCAGCAAGTATGAAGAATGGTGGGGTATGTGGATACAGAGCCTTGAGAGTGTCCTATTTGAAGGGTGAGCAGAAGATAGTTGAGAGGTCAGAGAAGCAGCTGGAAAATCAGGTGGCTGAATCACAAGTGCCTAGCAAGGAAAGATAGAGTCTCAAAAAGGAGGAAGTGCTGCTAAGATGCATTGATAAAATTGGGCAGGAAATGGCAATCTGTGACTGAAGACAAGCACTTGGGTGTGGACCTGCATTGGGGGTGGAGAAAGGAGAAAGATGCTGGATAGGAGTGGACCAGCTTCCTCTGTCAGGGCAATGAAAGAGAGGAAGAGAGCCCAGTTACACTGGTTTTTGTAAAGTGTATTTAAATAAGTCCAATGAGCACTCAGCAGTTTTTACCTTTAAGGCAAGTACCTACAGGGAGCAGGATTTGGTGGTCTTTTGCTCTTTACCCTTGATTTTCCTACTCACCACAGATTTATCTGTAATTTTAAATGTTACTCTGCTTTAGGCATTCTTGGTAGATTGGATTATGTATTTCAAGAATTGCCTTTGTATTTGGGCCATGTATATTGGCCAGTGTGGCAAAGCATTTAATATAGTGGGAAGGAAATCCCTATGTCTGCTCTTCAGTCTGTGGGACTTAAAGCAAAAATTAACTTCTTTGAACTTCAATTCCCTTGTGTGTGAAATGGGATGAAATTTATTAAATGGGATTATTTTGGAATCAAAGAATATAAAGAATGTTCAGAACTCTGTACACAAAGGGTATTCAGTATGTTAATTCCCTTCACATCCATTGAGAGGAAGGAGAAAGAAAATATGAATGCTGATTTGGTGATTATTCAGAAGTGATGTTTCTTGGTCCCTGAGTTCTATCTAAGGAATTCGGAGAAATTTAATCTGCCTATCTGGAAAAGATTAGCTACTATGTTTTGAAATAGGCAGAACTGCCTCATGATGACATTAAATAGCCACTGTGCAGCTCATATATCAGGCATAACACAGGGGCCAGCCAGTCACTTCTGTGGTTTGTAATGTGGACTTTTTTTTTTAAGATTTATTTATTTGTGCATACACAACTGGGGTACAGGCCAGAGGTGCAGGGGCAGTGAGAGGATTCACCAGAGACAGAGCAGGGAGCAGAACAGGCAGATCGATGAAGTACACTGCTGAGGGGAGCAGCAGGCTGGTCAGGAGAGGTCTGCCGAGCCATGTGGGTCACCTCCAGGACAGGAAGGGATCGAACTCATGTGGAAGTGACTTTAGCTTCTTAGTGCTGTGCTTTAACTCGCTGCGCCACCAAGGAGGGCCCCATAATGTGGACGTTTTATGTGAGATTGCTCTTAAACCTTGGGATCAGGTATCTAATGGACAATCTAGGAGAGGTAGCTGAGAACTGTGCATGCCATGGACTATTAGAATATTTGAAGATATATTGCTTTTACTTTCCTAAATTCCTTTGATCAAATTTTCTATAGTAATGAAGATTCTTTTGAATAACTTGTGGTAGTTTTTTTTTTCTGTCTGAATTTGTGTTATTTCAATCTATTACATAATAGCTTCCCTTGAGATTTTATAGGAGATTGCAGTTAGAATTCATTGAGTTTTAAAAGGCTTCAGTTCTGAGTTACACCACAGTTTTCTGTCCTGCCATTGAGATAGTTCGAAGTCCACCCTGAGGAGGACAAGTTGCTGGCACGCACTGGGCTGTCTTGCAGCTCAGGCCTACATCTGGTCACCTTTGGATGAGGTGTGTCTTCCCAGCAGTTACTTTGTTCCCCAGGAGGAGAGGCCTATGCTTGTTTTATTCACAGTGTCTGGCATTTAGCTTTATAAATCCAGTCATTTCCCTCACGCGAAAGGAAACCTAGGTTCAGAGAGATCATTATTTTGTCCAAAGTTGAAAAATAAGCACATGACAGCCTTTGGGCTGAGTGCTTGACTCGACTCCTTCTTCTCTCTCAGTGGTTCTCAAGCCAGGGTGATCTCACCATCAGGAGACATTTGACAATGTCCAGAGAGACTGTTATCATCATCACTGGGAAGAATTGCTGCTGGTGCCTCCACCTATCCTGTAGTACACACATAGTACCACGCTCACTACCCAGAACCACCGGTCCAAATGCCAGTAGTTCTGGCAGTGTCTACGCGATCACTCATGTAGATTATCATTATTTCCGACTGCCTACTACGTGGGGGCACTAGTGCAATATTGTAAAAAAGCCAGAGATGATCACATTCATTGCTTGTCCTAAGAGTTCATAATCCAGAGGAGAATGATACTAATTCAACAACTGATCATTTCTCTTAGTCATTTCTACCATATGGACATCTCTGAGATAATGTTTTGTACAATGTTTAAATTATCTTGTGTAGCTTATCATTTAAAATCCTATAGTAAGTTTAAATAAGCACGAATGGGGAAAACATAATCCTTAAAATGTACTTACACACATAGCTCCGGTTTTAACTAGTACTGCCTGGGGGGGCGAAGTCGTTCAGAAAAATGTAATACGCCTGTTGTCTTTGCCCAAATGAAAGGCACACTGTCCAGAGGTATCCATCCTTTCTGATGCACAAGCTTATCTAGTTTAATTAGAGGCATAAGACACACAAACTGTGAGCTATTAAAGAATGCAGCTTTTTAATGACTTGTGGAAAACATCTAGGATTTAGGACCATGAGATGATCAATACTGTCCAGACTTTATTTTGTAAGATACTAAAGTTAATCTAGGTTTAATATTCAATTTAAACATCTCTCCTAGGATCATTTGAGAGAATTCAATATATATGTGTGAGAAACATTCTGTAGTGGAAACCCATAGAGAGATGTGCAGCATAATGTTTCATTGTGAATTAGGTGATAAAGTCATCCTTGGCTTTGTGAAATAATTACCTTGCCATTTCTGTGGCTTCTTGTCTTGTCAGTTCCTGCGGCCACACCTGCTGATTAGATGAGGCAGGACAGGCAATCACTTCTCTGTTTTTGCCTTTAATACACAACACAGTTCATTGCGCACCCATCACCTTTGCCATTGATCTTTTGCTTGTGTAATCTTATTTGTCCAGGAGAGTTCACACCCCCACGTATAGGGGGGAAGGGAATTTGATCCTATTTTGAATAGAGGATTTGTGGGAGTCTTGGTAAACAGCTCTTGAATAGCCCTGGGAAGAACTCTGAGCAAAGTATCGTAATTTCTGGTATGCTGATAACTGCATTTTTTTCTTCAGATGGTTAAGGCAGTACATTTGAAGGTCCTTTCCAAAAACAAGGTTGATGACTAGTGCAAAGTAATTTTATTTGTTAAAGATTGTACATTGTCTTTAAATTTTTTTTATATCATTTTTCATTTATGTACAATGTATGTTTTCTCCTCTCAGTTGTAGTCCCCATGAAATTCCCACCACGATTCACCCGTGTACGACCACCATAGTCCCTTGAGCTCTCCCCACCCTGTTTTGATCCTACTCCCCTGAAAGACAGCTAGCTTATTTGTTTGTAGATGGGCCAAACTTCCACCAGATGGCAGTAAATACTTATTTCCTAGCTACCCAATAGCCTTTGGATTTGATTAATGTAAAAAACTTAGTAGTTAAGAATCTGTGCATTTTTATAGAGACTTATGAATATTAGGGTTGTAGCTTACAATATCCTTATGTTTAGTTCTAGGTTAAATATATTAGTTGTAGCGTAAGAAAAGAGACTGTTTTGAGTGTATGTTTGTGCACTATGTATATACATACACAAATCCATTACATACACGCCAGCCCTTATAGCGACATAGAAATATTATATATCAAAATAAATAATTGTGCTGGCACAGAAAAAGCCTGTTCTCTTCTTTTCTTCTCCTTCTCTGCCAGTGACTTATCTACCTGCCCTTTGGGGCTTATCTCAAATGCTGCCTTCTCCAGGAATAATTTGAATAACCATTGAATGAGTTTGCCAGCCTTCCTGAGATTACCTTTCCTTTTCCTCCTGTGCTCCATTCCCTTTTCCCCTCCACCGGCCACTTCTTTTTCCTTTTGAGTGTAATGTTTACAATCCTGTAGAAAGACACACCTGATGATTTTATAACTTTAAGATTATGCATAATAAAATTGATCAAAATACTTTGTAATGAAGAAGTAACATGTTTCTTTCAAGAAAATGAACCTATGTTGGTGGACTGACAAGGTTTGGTCTTGCTACCTTGCTCCACGAAAAGTTGCAGTGATGTTTCTTTGGATTGTGGTGAGATCTCATTTATGGTATTTCTCTCTTCCTGTCACTTTGTCTTCTGTGACTTGTCACATTCTCTGACTTTTTTCTGATCTTCTTTTGCCATTGAGAGGAGAATTCCCTTCAAAGTTTGGTGGGGCATTTGCCCTATATTCTGTTTCTGCCCCTCACTACCAAAGCTGCAGTGGGCTACAAATTTGATGTTGGAAATGCAATAAATATATCTGAGATTGAATTGTTTCCCTACAAAATAGTGGATTTTCTTAATTAGAGTTAAAAACTTGAGAGACAAGATAAATATATTTTTGTTTACACACTGGGAGTCTACTGATTTTATTTCTGTAAAATCTTTCACATCTGCTTTCTTCTTTCCTTTTAGCATGATTTTTTTTTTTTAAATGCAAACACATCCTGTTTCTGCCTTAGAAGCTAACAAAACACTCTCTGTCTCATTCGTGGATGCTTGTGAGCAGAGCTGACTCCAGTGCCCACACCAGCCCAAGAACCCTGGCTCTAATTTTTTTTCCAGCATGATTATTTTTGTTGGGGCTCTCCCACTTCTTGTTCAAACCACTACTTTTGGTTACTTTGTTTTCACCATCTGCCTCCATCTCCTACAAACCATGGCCAATTGAAGATTTTTAATGTGCCCTTTCTGCAAACATCTCCCCAGTGAGTATACACATTCACTAGCTTGTGGCATAAAGGCCAGCTTGGTGTAAGCCGGTCTTCCGCCCTATCCTGCCTTGGCTACCTCGCTCTTCTTCACAAGGGCAGCAGGGACAGACGTCAGACGCTAGCTTAGAGGCCCTGTAGTGGGGCATCATCGGCCTGTGCTCCTGAATAGCTTCGTGTCAAAGGCCAGGAGACTGCCCGCCACATGCTTTCCTGGGGAAGCATCCATAATTGACATTGGCTCGTGTTCTGGGAGGAGTCTCACTTTCTCATCTGAATGGATTGGCTCTCCTGCACGCCTGCCCTCTTCCCTGCCTCCCTCCTTCCCTGCCAGTTATAGTTCTACCTGTCCTGCAAGGCTTATCTTGAATGCTACCTTCTCCATGAATAATTCTTGAATAAATTTGCCCACCACTGACCCCCTCCTTCCTCTGACCTATATTATTATAAATTATTCATTCTGTTCTTATATCTGTTGTCACTTTCCATTTTGTATTACCACTAACTCTATTAAGTCTTCTTTTCCCTGCTATATTGTAAGGTTTTTGGTCAGGGACCACATTCCCTTTTCTTTGCTAAAATGCCATATGCTGCAAAACTTTGCCCAGGGTAGGTTCTCTATTAATATTTATTGAATAAATGATTGAATAGTATATTAGATCTCTCACTGTAATGCCAAATTTCTAATTTATTTTTTAACATAAGGAAATATTTTTTTAAGAGTCCTAAAAGATTCAGGAATCTCTACAAACAATGCCTTTTCCACTCTAGAATTAATATATTTATTCTATTTCTCTTTGAGGAGAAGAATATAATTACAGCATATGTTAAAATACATTTATTTGCTCATTTGTTAATAATTGGTGAATTTATATAGCTGCAGATTTGTTTGGGTGGCTCTCCTCATTTTCATTATTGCGCTATATTAATTATTAAAAAAAATACTTGGTTGCTTGAGACACAAGGTGAGACAAATTTAACTGATTATCACCATCTTTAGCTATATTGCCAAAGACATGAATATGCAGAACTGAATACTATGTAATCGGTGTGCTCAGCTTCATCCCAGTTTGCAGAGAGAGGACCCTGACTTCCATGGGGGCAGGGTGTGGTGGCCAGGAGAACTTTCCATGGGTCCTGGTTTTCCCTTAGAGAGCAGTGTCTCAAATTCATTCCTGCAGAAATCCATTCCTAAGGGAGTTGCCTGGACAATCCTGAAAAGGAGAGTGACTTTGAGAAGGTTGCATTGCCTTTTGAGGTGCAGTATGATCTGTGTTGCAGAGGGCATATGTGTTTTGTGGTTGATTGTTCATTCCTGATTCTGTGTATGTATTCGTATATGTATGATTCTGTGTATGTATTGTGGATACATCAAGGTGCATCTCCAGCATGAATTTACATTGTCTGTAGCCAACCATTCTAATATTCTTTGAGTGGAAACTTTGATGGGAGGCCATATCCTTTGTTAAACATGGTGCATCTCTTCTGCATAATGTAGCTATAATGTACCTCAAACTGAAAAATTAAAAAATACAGAACAGTGACACTGGAGTAGAATAGCTGGGCTCCCCCTTCTGGACCCTACACTGAAACTCCCATTAGTAGTATCAAGAAAATGCAGGTCTTTTTGAGATAGGAGGCTGGTCAAGGAAAGCTTAGTTTTCTGTCATCTTAGATAATTGCTGTGTTCCTCTGATTTCCTCTTCTGTCTGAGTACACTGGTTACCTGTTTGTTATTTGCACTTCTCTGATGATCCATGACTATTTTCTTTTTCTGAATCTTCACAATTCTTTGTATCTTTCACCTGTAGGGAAGGATAGTTGTCCATTTTTGCCCTTTGCATCACTTGCTTCTTATAGTCTCAACTGTGTTTTTTTGATTGCTGCCAACCTGGATTTTAGTTTTATATTTATGGTTTCATTTTCACTGAAATCCCCCTTAGTTTCTTCTTTTTAATTTTTTTTTAAAAAAGATTTATTTATGCATACAGAACTGGGGTATGGACTAGAGGTGCAGGAGCAGTGAGAGGATTCACAAGAGAGAGTGGGGAGCAGAACAGGCAGATGATGAATACAATGATGAGGGGAGCAGCTGGTGAGACAGGAGAAACCTGCTGTACCATGTGGGTCAGTTTTGGGGTGAGCGCTACACTTTAACCGCTGTGCCACCAGGGAGGGACTCCCTTACTTTCTTTTTACAGCATGATTTTTTTTCTATTTTCAGATCTTGTTTAGATTACTGCTTTTATGGTGTCTCTTCAGCTGTTCCCCTTACTCGGCAGTTTCTCCATAGTGGAGAGGTTTATTGTCCTTTCTCAAGTGTGCCAGACCATTTTCTGAAAAGCTATTTTATATCACCCTAAAGAATAGTTGGAGTCTGAGAAGGACTGGTCCCGTGTTACGTTCCTGGTGATCAGCCCCATGCCTGTTTTCCTTCCTTCCTTCCCACCCTCAGACAAGCGAGCTGGAAGGCCCCTGGCTCTGTGTTTTCTCAGTCCTCTTTCTAGGAAGGTTCTGCTGCAGGTGGTCCCCACCAAGGGGCTGTGTCCCTCGGCTCTCTTGCTTCTTCCTCAGCCCTCCACTGTTTCTGTACATTCACGTAGTTAATCCCAGTGTGACCCCAGTTCTTCTTTTTTCTCCCCGTGGTTGAACATGGTGTGTCTCAGAAAGTGATCTTACCCGCCTGCTCCCATCTCCTTCTGCCCATTTGTTTTCTGAGCTTTGCCCTTCCTCCCTGGTCTTGAGAAGACAGAGGTCGATAGTGGAGCCATGGGTGGGAAGACTGGAAGCTTTTGTCCACTCAGGTAACAGCAGCTTCTCAGCAGAGAAATGCTCCCCGTGTAGGCTTTTGCTTACTAAAGCCTCAGGTCTCCAAGTCAGAGGGTAGAGTGTGGGAACTGTAGCCAGCCCCTTCTTCATGGTGTTCACAGGGCTGAAGGTGGGTAGTGTGACCCCTGAGGTTAAAGGGGAGTTCCCAGCCCTGCTGCCTGCTAATTAGTTTCCATTCATTGAAGCTCTTTGGCATTTTCAATCTGAGTTTTCAGTGAGACCCAGAGTTTTTCATTTTGTTCTGTTTTGTGTTTGGATTTTTTCACACCTTCACTTGACATTCAGTGGTAAGATGGGAGTGACATTTCTCAGAACTGCCAGCCAAGTGTCATTCTGAAAATACTCTTGACCTCACATTTGGTTATTTTATTGTTTGATTGATATAAGATTGCATTTAACATTTGGCATTTCCATGGCTCATCACTGAGAATGAATAGGTGCAGGTACCACTTCAAGGTCTTGACGGAGTCCAAATCCATCCTTCCAAATGGGGGACTTCCAGGATGTGGGGCTGGGCATCTGGTGTGTCACCGATGCGTGGTGCATCGGGCAACACCACACTGACAAGGAAATGGGAGTCGTGGCGCAGACTACATAATGCAGGATGCTGCTGAAGAACAAGACTAGTTTATTGGTAGACTAGTCATACAGCACTAATCATATGAGGAAGTAAAAAAGAAAGGGAGAATTAGAAGCTGGGGGAAAGGTGGCACTGTGAATCTGCCTATCAGCTGGTATGTAGATCAGTCCTGACTCCCCCGCCAGGATTTCAATCTTATCAATAAGGCATGGCACTGATCAGCTTCTGGGTCCTTCGTTATACGTCAGTCGATGGCCCTCTGGGGTGTTCCCTGTCATACCTCGTGATGTATAAGTCAGGAGTAAGTTTATGCATGTGTCCTCAGCCCCCTTGGCGTTCCCAGTCATACCTTGTGATGCTCACCCTTCCCAGGGTGATCCAGCTTTATGCTCTTAATTGATGTGAAAGGTGCCTCATAGGATTGGGCTCTTAAAATGGAGGCTGGATAAACCACCTGGGATTAGCAGACCCACAGGTGCGCAGCAAAGTGGTGCACAAAGTGATTATGGGGTACCTCGCTACTGTAAGTAAAGCACCTCCTACCCTTGAGTACCACAGACACCCATTTGCAGCTGTTTCCAGGTAGGAGCTGACAGTTAGGGGTCCTATGGCCAGTCTGCAGCATACCCAGAATCCATCCTCTTAATGGATGGAGCCCTAAACTGGCCATCCCATGCCCACAGACAGGCACTGCCCTTGTTCGCCACCGTCACCCTCATCACAAGCCTACTGCCCACCAGGCTCATGCTGTTTTGTTCTCTTCATCATCTTTCTTTTCCTGCGCGTATGGCACGTGGAACAGGATCTTGAATTATTGTCAGAACTTTCCTTTGGTCTATTTTAAAAAACTGGTATCTTCACTTATTAGCCCTGGCAGATTTTGTGGTGGACAGCACGATGCGGTCTTCAGCGCCTCCTCGGAGGAGGTGAGCTTTGCTGCTCTCACTTGCTGGGAGGTGTTGTGGCTCCTGGTAGAAACAGCACCATATACTTGGCGTCATGGCTCCTGTTTCCTGTGTCTGGGTCTTGAAGGTCATGTTTTCAATTGTATGTTGACTCATTATTTCTTTCTTCATTTCTGTGTATTTTAAACTGAAGTAAAGGTACAATAGTAAACTAAATTAAAGCCCATGGCTGTAGTAAATATACTTTAAACAACCATTGAAAACTGATTTTTTTTTTGTTTTTTAGCTTAATCCTGATTATCGAGATGCCCAAAATGAAGGGAAAAGCATGGTGAGTAAAAATTGTTTTCTCCTCCAATAAATCCTAAATGTATTGACTATATTTATTTGAACAAATTTAAAATTAATAGGAAATTCAAAGACTTTGTTAAAGATTCTCTGTGTGCATCCTATAGACTAAAGGTCATAGGTAAAAGATGATAAAATGTCCAGAAAGGGTGTTTAGGGAAATCCTAGTAACTTGGAAACCATTTGTGATGCCGCCGTGAAGACAATGACACTTGGCTGTAGGTGGGGTGGGTCCATGTTTAGTCTTCAGAGTGCAGGGACATTAAGAAGGAGAATTGGGATTGTGGTATGATGTTAAAAACAGGATATCAAGCCAGTCCTCCTTGTTTCCAAATATTTTTCTGTTTGTTCTATTTGTGAGGAGAAATTAAAGCAGTAATAGCTAGATGATTGATTTTTCTGATATTCTAACACATTCTACTCAGAAAGACCTCATTCTTATTTGAAAGCCAGTTTTTATTAAGTATTTATTACTATTCACTCTGCATATTTTGTTATCATTTGTCATGAGCTTGACTACATGATGACAATATGACTGAATTCAATCAAAAATTCAGAAATTCAGGATACTTAATGTGTTGCAGATAAAACCTGGGGAATGGGACACATACTCATACACACACTTTGGCCAGATATTTTAATGTAAAGTAGACACAGTCTGTGATTCAACTTTTTAAAAGGAATTTAGCAGTCCACTTCAGAATTGGTAAGTATTATTACTGCGTCATATAAACTCCTGCCCTCGGCTGGAAAGAGCTGGAATGTTTCGTCAGCATGTCGAAACATGGTACATAGCCTTGTGTTAAGAGGTTACTGATAAGTAAACCAAGTCACAGTTTTTGACCTGCCTCGATCCTGTTTGACTCCTCTTCATCTGACTGTCAGGTTTACAGTAGACATGATGCCAGTAATCCCTATCATGGGTTTTTCTCTCCTTTTTCAAATAGCTGTCCTGGAATTACTGAGGTCTTACTTTGCTGTGATTTAGGAGAATGCTCTTATATAACCATGTGTAAAAATCTGGGTCTGACTCTTGTGTTGTCTGCCTCTGACTACATGTGTCGGGACTGTCAGTCCAGGCCCTGCAACAGCCCTCTGCATGGACACAGGGCCTTGGTGGCCAGCACCCTGGGGGAGGCCCTGAGAGGACGTCAGTAGGAACCTGTCATGGGATTTAGGCTTGTGTGAGGTGATGTAGTGGCTTTGTTGTAGATAGGAGTGCTGTCAGGAAGAGGAGGTATCCTCCCCCAGTAGAAGAGCAGTTGAGAGCCAGGCTAACGCTGTAAATATTAATGAAGCAGCAGTTGTCATTTTGGTGCAGGGAGAGGAATATTTAGTCATTTTTGTGACTCAGACAACCTTCCTGTTTTTATAGCTTCAGACGGGATTTTCGAGTGGGAGTGCCTTGTTTCTGTTCATCCTTTTCAGCACAGGGCCTTGCCTGATGCCATGTACTGTGGGGTTGTCTGTGGTCCACAGGAGCGTAGCAGAGTCCAGCCATGAGCCCTGGCATATTCTAGCACTACCAAGGTCCAGCTGATCACACCAGACCAGCTGGTGGACTCCAGGGACTGCTGTTCTTCCTTCCAGGGTTTAGTTCTAGGACGTTCTGTGTGATTGCTTCAGCAAGGTTTGGATCAAGAGAGTTCTGCTTCTGAAACATCACCATGAGCTTGGGTGCTGTGGCCAAGTGAGATGGCTTTCTGGAGAGTCTTTCCTCACCTGTGTGATGGGATGTGGAAGTATGGCCTGCATACCCACCCCCCCTGCATGTCATCAAGTTAAAATACAATCAGACAATTGGAAACTTTAATAAAAGATGTCAGCAGCCTGAAAATGTCAGTTATTTCTCTAAAAAGGCACCAGACCAAAACTTCACACTGTGCAGTTGAATTAAGTCTCTGTGGTCATCTCTTTTTTTTTTCCCAGTGATGCTGCTGCTGATTCTGGGCAGGGCAGAGAAGGAGAAGAGAGCATGAAGGCTTGCGGAGGAGCTCTGAGAATATAAATAATAAATTGCGGTGACGTGCTTCGTGCTAATCAAGCTTCGAGTTAGACTGGATAGCCTTTTCCCTTTTTATTCTGAAATATATATATATTGTATTCACCTGTAAAGCAAACAATTGTCACAAGCAAGCCTTTAATTGTAGGTGACCCGGAGTGTCTGCTTTGGCTGTACAAATTTATGGCTGGTTCTCCTTTGTTACCTCAGACACACATCCAGCTAGAGATACTTAATTTCACTTTTTCTCTCCCAAATCCCTAACATGAAAGTAAATAAAGCCATGGCTATGGAACTATAAAGCTAACAGATTTTATAGGCCATTTACCACCTACCAATAATTATGTTTCTGCCTCGAAAAAAGAAATGAGGAGCAGTTGATAGTTTATCCCAGCCTGTGAAAAATGAAATCAATTTGCTGATACAGAATGCTGTCTCCCCTCAGACCTGGGTTCTGGGAACTGACTTTACTGTGACCATCTAATTATTTGCTTTCCTAATTTTCTCTTTGTTGTTGATTTAATACCCAGTTAATATTTTTCCTGTAACTTAGAAACCTTTATCAAAATGGTGCCTTCCATTTTCGAAGTTTCAAAGGTTAATGCGTGGTGCTACTGAAATGAGGCGGTGTGTGTCAGAGCTCCCATTAAGACCCAAATTGCTGTATTTATTCTACAGAGGAGCCTGTTATTTCCCGTCTCACAAATGTACAGTGTCCACAGGGACCCTGTAAACATTGGAGCCAAGTCAAACCCAGCCAGAACCTGGCAGTCACTGGTTTCTTCTGGAAGGACTGTACCTTTTTACTGGGCTCTGGGAAAGGGACTTTCTGGGGTCACATCACCCCTCTGAGCATTGTCATATTTATGTGGCCTGTGAGGTGAGATTTTGAGGTCATGCCTTTGTCTAGGGTGGTTGTACCCCGGGCCCTGGGGACACACGGGACCACATGGTTCATTGTTGTGGGGCTTCCCTGCAGGACGTTTGGCAGCAAGTTCCACACATTGGTTGTTGGGAGTGGCACCTAGTTTCCCCACTTGGAGCAACTTAAAGTGTTTCTGGAGGGCAAGTCTCCCTTTTGAGAGCCCCTCCCCCATCTGTGCACCAGCACATACATGAAGAGAATAGCTCTAGGAAGCGTGGTGAGGTGGTAATAAAAACAAAAGAAAGAGACCCCTTTGAAATTGGTTTGAGAGTAACCCACGCTTCAGGAGTCATGGCTGAGAGAAGCATGGCAGTGGTGGGGCTGCCTATCCCATGGAGTCAGAGCGAGCTCTCCCGTGACCCTCTACTTCAGCGCACAGGCAGCGCTCAGGCCCTGAAAACCATACATCATTTCATCCACATTGTCGCTGGCTGCTAACAGCAGAATTGCAAACGGTGTGTCTTCTAAAATTTTTTTGACTCAGGAGCGGGAAGGGGGCTGGCCAACAGTTGGGCCATTGCCTGCAGGCCCCAGGACAGCCAGGAGGGTCCTTAGCCCCCAGCGGGCCTCTCCAGAAGGACTTTTGACTTGGAAGCAGAGAGGCGCTGTGCCTTCCTCCGCAGTGAAGACCTTGCTTTTGTAATTGTCCAGCGCACTGGGATCCACGTGGACAGTGTTTGGGAGAGCTAGCTGATGTTAACTGTCACATCTGTGTGTATAACTTAATACACTTTCATGATGGAAGAGGGAGGGTTTGGTGCTTCTTAATTTTGTGTAAGTAACAGAATTTTTTTTTCTTACTGAAAAGAGATGCTTGCTTTTAAACAAAAGCCGTGAGCACACAGTTTTGAAGAGAGCTGTTTTCAGATTCCAGCAGTGTAATGCTGACTTTCTTGCATATTTCTTAGATATACTAGATCTATAGATCTAAAAAATTATATTCTTCTAATGCTTCAGACTTTATAATTCCCAGGGGCCATTGATGTTTCATATCATTGTCTATGAATGAGAATTTATTAGGCAAATTAACAGCACAGAAGATTAAGAGCAGAATGCTTAAGACTATAGCACTGCTTTGAAACTTTTAGAAATGCTAGAAACTTGGCCCTCCCTGGTGGCTTTGCATTAAAGCACAGCTCTGCAAGCCGACCCCAGACACTTCAGTGCTAGTTCTATCCCCGGCCCCAGAGATTATCCACATGGCAGACAGACCTCTCCTGACCCGCCCGCTGCTCCCCTCAGCAGTGTACTTCATAGATTTGCCTGCTCTGCTCCCATTCTGCCTCTCGTGAATCCTCTCACAGCCCCTGCACCTCTGGCCTGTACCCCAGTTCTGTATGCATAAATAAATAATGCTAAGAACTCATTTTCACTCATAAACAAATTGTTAATGTTATTTGTAAAGGGGATTTATCTATTAATGTGTTTTTTTTCCCCAACAACTCAAGCAAATTGTTTAGGAATGGAATAGTACATCCTCTTGTTCTATGTAATTAAAATTAAACCACAAGTCTTAAATAGTCTGAGTAACTCAGAGTGCCCTCTTTTAATTAGCCCTAATTAGTAAAGGTTTTCTATGTTTGGAAAGGATTTTTATTGATGCAGTGTAAGAGTGTCAGTCTAGAGAACTCCCTGGGTGCTGTTAATGGCCCCCACAAGGAGATATGACCAAGAGCAGAGACAGAGGGGGTCACTTTTTAGGAGCTTGGATCTGCTCTCCTTTTACAAATCTAAAAAATCCATTTTACTAGCACTTAGTACATAGGGGAAGATTGCTGCTGGTAAATGAACTCACAAATGAATGATGTATAGACCACAGTGCCAGCTTTCAGCTCTCAGTTGCTGAAGTGCTCTACATTATTGGTTCAGTTAGTATATTTTTCTTGAAGGAAAATCTCTATCAAAGTTAATTCTAATTAGGGCCTTGGTATATAGGTGATTTGGGAAGTTTGATGGCATGTTTGCCTTTCTGGGATATGTTGTTTCCTTCAGAAAGATTGGAATATTCATGTGTTGCTTCCACACTAGGGAATGATGAGAGAAACTCTAATTCTTATTCCTCAACTCTCCATTTATGTAGGTTACATGCGTCTTCTGTTAATAAACCCTTTTTTCAGACATGGTTCAATATAATTGACCATGTTTTATTTTCTTAGTGAAATCATATTCTAATTGTGACTTTCTAATACTCCAGTTAATCCACTTGTAATCCAAACCCTTTACCTATATATTCATAAAAATCCTTTGGGTTATTTCTACAGCTGCCTGTTTTTGCCTGTTATTTCTGTGTTCTTATGTAATTTTGAGGCAAGCGTGTCTCACATGTATTAATAACACATTATGTTGGTGGAGAGTTCTTTTGGCAGCAAGAACATTGCAAAATCCAGAAAAGGCCTCTTTTACAATTTTTCTTGTGACTGCAATTCTCCTGTTTTGTTTTCCCCTGTGTTTTCACGTTATAAGGATATAATTAAAAGCAAGCTTCCTCTAGAATTATCACTCCCTCTCCTTAAGCCTCCTACTTTTTCTTTTCTTTCTTCATAACAATCATCTTCGATATCAGCTATCAGCATCCTTTTTACTGTTAAGAAGACATTCCTGATTGCATGAGAGAATCTGCTGGGTTGTGTATCAGAGGACTGTGCAGAGCCTCTTAAAGTCTTCGTCCCTCAGCTATTTGCAGTCAGACAGAATTTTCTTTCCTGTGTCCTATTACATTTCAGATCCTCCAGGGGAAACTTTCTTTGCTACCCATATCTTAGTATAAAACCAACGTTGAACTGCACGGCAGAGATGAGTTTGCATTCCCTCCTTGCTTGCTTGCTTTGCCATCCCTCTACTCTCCCTACCGCTCCTTTCCTTCCTTCCTACTCATTGTTGTTCCCTTAGTCCCTCTCTCCTTTTCTTCCACCACTCCTACTGAGATACAGTTGATACAACATAAAATCTGCTTAAAGTATACAAAGTACTGGTTTTTAGTATTCATGGAATTGTGAAGCCAAACCAGTCTCCAATGTTGGAACATTTTATCACCCCAAAAAGAAATGTGTTAGTACTTACTCTCTAAACTCACCCCTCAGCCCTGGCAACCACAAATCTACCACCTCTAAGTATTTTCCTACTATGGACCTTAGATATTTAGAATCATAAACTTATAGCCTCGTGTGCCCTTTTTTCCCACGGATCATAATGTTGGTGAATATTATAACTTGCACGTGTAGTTTACTCCTTTTTAAATGATAAGTAATATTCTATTGTGTGAATCTTGCACATTTTACTTATCCAGCCATAATGTAATTGGGCATTTGGGTGGCTTCTACTTTATGACTGTGCTGCTGTGAATGCTTTTGTACAGACATTTCTGGGATCATACATTTTTATTTCTCTTGGATAGAAACCTGAAGTGGAATTGCTGGGCATATGTTTAACATTGGACCAAATTCTTCCAAAGGGGCCGTAACATTTTGTGCCCCCCTAGTAACGTGAGTGTTGTAATTTCTCCACATCCATGCTAACACTTGATTTTGTTTGTCTCACGGAATATAGCCCTCCTACTTCGTCTCCCTAGTTAGTAATGATACTGAGCATCTTTGCATGTGCCTACTGGCCATTTCTATGGAGAAATGTTTATTCAAATCCTTTGTTTATTTTTTAGTTCAGTTGTCTTTTTATTATTGTATGTGTTCTTGGTATATGATTGCAAGTTCCTTTTCAGATATGCAGTTTACAGATACTTCTTCCTAGATGTTTTTTAAAATAGATAATTTTTTTTAAAGATTTATTTATTTGTGCATACAGAACTGGGGTGCAGGCCAGAGGCTCAGGGGCGGTGAGAGGCTTCACCAGAGACAGAGTGGGGAACAGAACAGGCAGATCGACGAAGTACACTGCTGAGGGGAGCAGTGGGAGGGTCAGGAGAGGTCTGCCACGCCATGTGGTCACCTCCGGGGCAGGCGGGAATTGAACTCATGCGGAAGTGGCTTTAGCTTCTCAGTGCAGTGCTTTAACCTGCTGCGCCACCAGGGAGGGCCTAAAATAGATAAATTTTTTAAAGAGCAATTTTTGGTTCACAGCAAAAGTCAGTAGAAAGTACTGATAGTTTGCATATGCGCCTTGCCCCCATCAAACACCACTACTTTCAAAATACTCAACCAGAGTAGAGCATCCATTCACCTCCACTGACAGCTCATTATTGTTCACAGTCCATAGTTTACATTAGTGTTCACTTTTCATGTTGTGTACTCTATGAATTTTGACATATAATACATAATAGTTGCACATACCAAAAAATCCTCTGTTTATCCCTCCTCTGGTTACCACAGTTTTTTTGTTGTTTTCACAGTTTAGTCATACAGTTAGAATGCATTCAATGCATTGAATCATGAATCAAATTGGAAAGGAGTGACATCTTGACAATATTATTTCTTCTGATCCATGAACATATTACAACTGTATTTACTTAGCTCTTTGATCTCTTTCATCAGCATTTCTCTAGTTTTCTTCATATAGACCATGTACATGTTTTGTTCGATTAATACCTAAGTATTTATATTTTGGATACTGTATAAATGGTATCATGAGTGTTTATTGCAAGTCCCACTGTTTGTTACTGGTACATAGGAAAGCAACTTACTGTTATATATTAACCTTGTTTCCTGCAACTTTGCTTTAATCACTTACTAGGGTTAGGATTTTTTTTTTTGGTTCTTTTAGATTCTCTATACAGATATTTCTGTCAATTGCAAACAAAATTTTATTTCTTCCTTTCCAATCTACAGAACTTTTGTTTTCATTTGTCTTACTGTATGGGACTTCCAGTATGATATTGCAAAAGAGTGCTAATGGGGGACCTTATTCCTCATCTTAACAGGAAAGGTTCCAGTTTCCTGCCTTGTAAGTAATGATGTCAGTTACAGTTTTTTTTGGGTAGATGTTCCCTATCACATTGAGGAAGTTCTTCTCTATTAGTTTGCTGAAAGTTTTTATCATGAATGGGTTTTGGGATTTTGTCAAATACTTTTTTCTGCATCTATCACTATGATTATGTGGGTGTCCTTCTTTAGTCTATGAATGAATTAATCTTCCAGTGTTGCACCAGATTTGTATAGCGAGGATAAACCTCACGTGGTTGCATTGCCTTCTTATTTTCCTGATGGTTTCCTTTGAAGTATAAAAGTCTTTTTTTTATGAAGTCTATTAAAAATTGTTTTCTTTTTTGTATGTGCTTTGTGTGTCATGAGTTAGAAACCATTGCTTACCATGGGTAACATGATTTACCCTTCATTGCCTTTTGAGAGTTTTATAGTCTTGGCTCTTCTATGTAGATGCTTTTTACGTTGTAAGGCTGGGACCTAACTTCATTTTGGCATGCAGTTTTTACCACTGTTTAATTAAAAAAATATTTATTTATGCATACAAGAACTGGGATATAGGCCACAGGTGCGGGGGCGTGGGGGGGGGGTGGTGAGAGGATTCACCCGAGACAGAGTAGGGAGCAGAATAGGCAGATTGACTGAAATGCACTGCTGTTAGGGGAGCAGAGGGCAAGACAGAAGAGGTCTACTGTGCCTTGTGGGTCACCTCCCTGGCCAGAGATCCAACTTGTGACTCAGTGGCTCCTGATAGCTTCATAGTGTTGTGCTTTAACCCCTTGTGCCACAGGGAAGGGCCCCAGCACTGTTTAATTTTTTTAAAATGATACCTTTCCTAATGAATTGTCTTAGCACTTTGCTTTCTTTTAGCCACCCCCCCCAAAAAAAGTACATCCAGCAATAGGCTTTCAAAAAAGTAGATAGAAAAAAGGCAAATATACAGAGTCAGTTAAGTTTATCTTTCCAAGTTTTTCGCTAATGATTTTCTAGAAGTTTATTGATTACTGTGCCCTCACTGTGGCATACTAATTAAGAGTATGAAATGTGAAATAAGCTGTAACTAGTTTGGGTTTTAGTTCTACCCTATCATAGTTCTGTGAGCTTGACTTCCGGAGCCAAGCTTACTCATCTGTAGCTGACTTATCTGTAGAAGTAGGATAATAATATCTAATTCAGTACTTAGCCCATATTAAGTAGCACATACTTTAGACTTTTCCCTAAATTTCTAGCAGTAAGACTAAACATGGGCCTTTTCTTGCTCCCTCCTGTTTTCCTAGTATATCACCCACATTTCCTTTTTCTACTTCTTTCCCTTCCTAGTGTTTATTGCAATCAGTCCTCTGCTTTAGGATTTTTCTCTCAACCCACTATGAGAGTTGAAATGGAGTAAAGAAATAAACTACAAAGGCTATCTAAATTTGAATAAGAATAATTAAAAACCGAAGTATTTTGAGACCCAAAGGAATACATTCCAGGTGATATAATTTCACATCTCTGGCTGCTGCCAGAGCTTTATTTAGGAAAAATCTTTCAAGCTCACAGATGATAAAATGACAGCCTTTCTCATTTTCAGTTTTTTACTTACTTTAATAAGTATATATAGTAATTGTTTTTAGATACTTAATTATCAAGTTTATATTGTATTTGCTATATCACATTTTGGTTCCTTGTATGTCAGTTTCTTCCATGGGATTTTGGGACTGTAGGAAGTTCAAGTAAAAATACACAATCATTAATCTTGTGCTTTTGCCTACTTAAACTGGTAGGGGTGGACTGACATTATGACTGAGTTTCATGTTATTAGGAAACTCATGAAGACTTCTGCTTATGAAGATTTTATTTTACTTCACTTGTAACACAATTGTAGGGTGTTCTGGGATCTAAAGGAATAAACTGATGAAGTGAATAGAATGTTGTTATTGACTCCTTCATGTCCCAATTAGCTGTTGGGGAGGGGCCCTGAAACACTGCCTAGCTGACTCTTTAATTTATGAAAACTAGATTCCACACAGTTTCTTCTCTCTGTTTTAACTGTGTAATGTAAAAAATTACTTGCATAATAGGTTTGATATAAGAAAAGCTACTTTTAACTCTTTTTTTTCCCCTCAAGATTTATTTTATGTAGTTATGAATATAAGAGCTGGGGTATAAGCCAGAGGTATGGGGGTTGAGAGGATTCACCAGAGTCAGAATGGGGAGCAGAATAGACAGACTGACCAAAATACTCTGCTGATGGGAGCAGTGGGTGAGGCAGGAGAGGTCTGCTGCGCCATGTGGATCAGCTTCCTGGCTGGAGTTTGAACTCATGCCACAGTGGCTAGATAGTTGATAGCTCTGAGACTTTAACCTGTGCCACCAGGGAGGCCCAGGAACCCTCACTCATGATTCTTTTTAAAAATTTTATTTATTTATGCATACAAGAGCTGGGGGCCAGAGGTGTGTGTAGGGGAGTAGGGTGGGGGGGAGGGTGTGAGAGGATTCATCATAGACAGAGTGGGGAATGGAACAGGCAGATTGACTGAAATACACTGCGGAGGGGAGCAGCTGATGAGATGGGAGAGTTCTGCGCCATGTGGGTCAGCTCCCTGGCTGGGGATTGAACTCATGTTACAGTGGCTGCGAGTAGCAGCATAGTGTTGTGCTTTAACCCTTTGCCCCATTCTTGTGACTCTTCATGACTTGATGAGACATCCAGAACCCACCCCCAGGAGTGTGTGACTTACCGCTGTTGGTAATAATGATCTCAAAAGCTGTCAGATCTGAGCTGCTCTTTCTGAGATGATCTGAAATACACAGCTGTATTAACCCCAATAGAGAAATAACATGCAAAGTTAAAATTCATACCCCAATTAATTGGAGAGTTTATTAAGAAAAATTGATAAAAATAAATAACCTTGTACCTTTTCAACAGAGAGAGGGAGATCTTCCAAGTTCAAAGAAGAAACGCCAGGCAGGGGAGAAGATCATGTACACTCTGGTCTCAGTTCCACATGGAAATGACATTGCGTCTCTTTTTGAACTGGATGCCACAACTCTTCAGAGAGCTGATTGCCTGGTTCCAAGGTAAACAAAGAAAAAAAAAAAAGTTTTGAGTAAAAGATAATGGCTCCTTAAATAATCTTTCTGGTTGGTAAGGAATTGAAATTGTAACTTTAATAACTTAATGTGATATTAAAGGAGCAAGTATAGTTGGAAAAAATGTGTGAAAATTGTCTCTTTCATAAGTAGATAAGCGTAGTTAGCTTTATTATTATAATACAGCTCACCCTTGGACAGCATGAACGGACCAGACCACATATACATGAATTTTTTCCACTCTTCCTCATCTACTCAAACTGAAGACAATCATAAAGACCTTTAGGATGATTGCCTTAAGATTTTAATATAACATTTTTTCTAGTTTATTGTGAAATAGACTAGATATTGCCTTTATCAAAGAAAACATGCTTTATTTTACTATCTGCAGACTTGCACAAAGGTCTGTAGCTCAGACCCTTGGATTGTTCAAGGGCCCACTGAATTTAAACTACATAGCACCAAAGAAATTCTGAAAAGCTCCTGAAAATTATTCATTCTTTTTACATAGCTGACCTTCTGTTACTAAAATGCAAAATAATCCAGATGCATTTCTATTAAATCATATCACTTATTTTTTATTATATCAGATTTTTGTTCACTCATTTCATCAGTCATTCAGTCCACAAGTATTAAATGAACAGTGATTGCCTTCCCAGGTACTTCTCTCAGCGTTGGGAAGACAGCAGTGAGTAAGCTGGTTATGTGTTTACATTCAAATAAGTGAGGGAGATAAGTCAAGAAACAAGTCTAAGGTCAGATCATGAAAATGCTTTGGAGAAAAATTGCAGAGTGGGGCAAGTCCTGTTAGGAAAGAGTGATCATATGCAACAACTTAGATTCAGGGCACTCGTGTCCTGAAAAGATCTGAAGGACCAACTGCCTATCTAGGACGAGTGTTCTAAGCATCAGGACATGAACTGGAAAATGAAATGGGAGGAAACATGCTGAAGTATTTTCCTCTAATAGATACTTCTTGTTAAAGAAATAGTGATAATTAAAAGGCTCTCTAGAATGGATATCACTTGCATTGGATAAAATGCTCCCTCGCTGTTTGTAAACAGTGGGCTTTTCTATTTGTTGTACACTGAAGTAGCAAATGTTGACTAGGTGCTTATGGGGTGTATACATAATGAAGCTCCCATGAGCCTTTGGGTACAGTGGTCAATCAGCCAACACAGGACCTTATGAGCATTTCTGCTGAAGGACACCTTAGTTAGTCTATACTGCTGATGCTGTAGCACTGAACTCAGCCATCAGCACTATAACTCACACCTGCATCAAGTTTTTCTCACTTGAGTCCTTTTTCTATATCATATCAGAGCCGTGCTCTTATAACATTGGACAGCACTTGGGCATCACGCTTGGAGACTACTGCAAATAACCAACTCAACCAACAAAAAGCACAGATATTTTGAAACTGTGCCATTAAATAGACCATGCAAAAGACAACCTGTTTCTAGTGTGAAAGCTGAAACAAGAAGGCAGGATCCTAGGCTTCTGTCGCTCTGTGCAAGTCTGAGAATGACTGCAAAGCATCCCGGCATTGATTTGAGTTCATAAATAAATCCTAGTGAGGTGCATGCACAATGTGGAACCCATGAGTGGCTAAGGTAGACTCCAGTTACACCTGCAGGCAGACATACTGCAGAGGCTCACTCTAGACAGCAGTTTGGACTGAGCTGGTCAGTTCCCCTGTGGATGCACCTCATCTGCAGTGGTATTGCCTGCAGAGCCTGTCAGGATACTCATGCTTGGGCTCCACCTTCCAAGCTATTCTGGTTTGGTGGACTGGGATGAAGGCTCAGAACTGCAGTTCTGACTTGTCTCCAGGTGATGCTGATTACTGCTGGCCCAGGGACCACACTTTGAGAAGCAGTGGTCCAGGTAATAATTCTGTGAACTACGAAATAGTCTGTGGTTTAGAATGTTCGCTTAAACCAAACTGATCTCTGGTGATGTCAGCCACTAGCCTAAAGTACATTTCTATTCATACCACATACAAAACTGTGAAATGTGTTAATAGGCAAGTGCGGTAATTTTTATAATCTGTTTTTTATTTTGCTTCTAGGAACTCATATGTTCGGTTAAGGCATTTATGTACCAATACATGGGTAACTAGTACGAGTATCCCCATAGACACAGATGAAGAGAGACCTGTTATGCTGAAGGTAAGTGATGCTGACAATGGTTTAGTTTTGTGACTAGGTTTGGGGGTGGGTAACTGGCATGTACCTGAAAATTCATCCTCAAGATCTATTTTGGAGATGACTGCAGTTAATCCCATCATGCCTGGTATCTGGCAGGGTACAGGTAGCTAGAACTAAATGGCTTGGGTGCTGCAGGCAGTGATGCATGATGTGGGGCAGATTCGGGGAGCATATTTTCTCCCTTTTGTTGAAACTGAAACTGATGGCCAGTGAGAAAGGGATTCCTTTCCAGCTGGCTTTGGGAGAAGGACAGAACGTGGGCGTGGAGAATCCATGTGTCTTCCGCTAGTGGCTGCCACATGTTCAGAGTATTTGTTTCCATCTTCCATTTCTTGAATAGTGCTAAGATGTATTAGTCCTCAAAGAGTAGTGCACAATTATGAAAAGACAATGGCAACTAACCTCACTGGAAAAACATTGCAGATTGGAACTTGCCAAACGAAAGAGGATAAGGAAGCCTTTGCCATCGTGTCTGTTCCACTGTCTGAGGTCCGAGATCTAGACTTTGCCAATGATGCAAATAAGGTGCTGGCGACCACCGTGAAAAAGCTGGAGAATGGCACCATCACTCAGAATGAAAGGAGGTCAGTGACTTTTTATAATGGCTCTTAAATTGTCAGGAGTATGCACTTACCTCTTACAGCAAGCCTCAGGGGTACGTCTGGTCTTCAGGAAATGTTTAGAATCCTCTCCGGAGCAGTGACCTTGCTTCACGTCATTCACAGTGATGTAGAATGCTACTGGAATATTACTTTTGTTCATTTTAGCTTGGCTTGGGAACAGTTGTTTTTAGTTACTCTCTAATCGTTCTATCCAATGTTTCCTAGAAGATGTGCAGCACTTTTTGCTGCACCTGATTTGATGCTTGGGTTTTGAATTCTGAAAGTTCTAAAAGAAGGTGCTGTTTGTTTGGTTTTAGTCCTTATTTATTCAAGACACATTTCTATGCTCAGGTACCACCACCACCACCAAAAAAAAAAAAAAAGACAAACCTGTCTTATCAGAAAGCAGTTTAGATGGTGTAGGCCTTTGTCCTCAGGAAACTAGATACCTGACTTGTCAACTCTGATTTTAGAATTCAGGGAGGAAGAGAAGGAGACACTGATTGCTGGGTTATATCCTGTCTACTAGGTGTCCGGTACTGTGGTAGGCATTGCACATGTACCTTGTTTTACCTCCCAGATAGCTCTGTGATGGACATTATTCTCGTTTTACATGTGAGAACATTGGAAAGTCACGGTTAGGGGTTGGGGATTCTGTCACATGTGGTTTTCAAGTCCACCTTGTCTCCTGCATGATGGAGCTCAAACATTCTCTCCCTTTCTCCTGTGTACACCTCTTTCCATTTGAACAACGAAAGCTATTTACGAGGGTTCTAGGAATTCATACACTGGACCTCTGCTAAGAATTGGTGAGATAATGAGCAGAAGCACTTTGGAAAATAGTTTGACAAAAATCAGCTAAGTTAAAGTAGTAAACATGCCTCATTTAAATGAAATTGTGGCTGGCTTATGTCACTTAGTAACATCCTTCAGATTCACCTGTGTTGTCACATGGGACAGGATTTCCTCCTTTTTGAGGCTGAATATACCTCCACTGTGCGTATACAGGTATATATGGCTTAACAATGTTTTGGGCAACAGTGGACTGTATATATGGCTGTGATCCCAACAGGCTACTGGAGGGAGCCCAAATGCTTACATCTGGGATGTGTGGTTTTACTCTATGTTCTTTGCACAGTGACTAAAATGTCCAGTGACACAGTACTCAGAATGTGTGTCTTTGTCATATGCATAACTGTATGTGGCATTTTCTTTACCCATTCACCTATCGATGGGCATTAGGTTTTTTACTAGATGTTGGCTTCTGTTAATAATAGTCTGCAAGTAATCGGTTGATAATAGTACTGCATAATGTACTAAAGCATAGAAACAGATGTGAATGGTGGTTGCCAAGGACAGATGGGGAGGGAGAAATGAGGAACTGCTGTTCAGTGAATACAAAGTTTCATTTAAACAAATGAGTAAGAGCTGGAGGATATACAGTTGTGAGTGGTATCGTAGTATCGCCTGCAGCTGGCAATACTAGACCGTGCACTTAAAAAGTTATAAAGAGGGTAAATGTGATGTTAAGTGTTCTTAACACACTTTTTCAAGCAAACACTCTATGACTCACCAGCTCTACTCCTTAGTGAATGTTCTTGAATATTTCTCCAAAGGCAGGCCCTTTGCACGGACCAAATATCTACTTAACAATGTCCAGTCTTAGTTAGAATAAAACCATCTAAATGTTCATCTCTAGTTGAACAGGTGAGTACAGTGTAGGTATAATCACATAGTGCAGTCACAGCACAGCCATGAGAAGAAATGAACTGTCTCTATATGTAACCGCATGGGTATGTCTAATAAACTTTACATTGAGTGAGAACTAAATGCAATTGCTTCCACTGTGATTTTATTTGCAAAGTTCAAAAAACAACAAAATGAAATTCTGTTTTTTGGAGCACTTGAGCAATTGGCAAAACTATAAAGAAATGCAAGAAATAATTGTCACAAAAATTAGGGTGATGTTGCCTTTGAGGGGAGAGTTATGACTGGTGAGAATTTTGAGAAGGTTTCCTGCACTTTGCCATTTCTTGCTTTGGGGGTGGCTTTTTGGTGTTCACCTTATAACGATTTCATACTAAACATACATGCTTGGTGAGCTTTGAGGTCTATATCTTACAACATAAATGAACAAAACCCCACCTGTTTCTTCCTGCCCTTATCAGTAGAAAAACATAAATATGCAAATAAATGGAATAGCTGTTTCTTAGTTTCCTCACTGCTGTCACTTCTGTGTCCCCTAACAAACCTGCACTTGAAAACAACTATTGCCTATTCATTCTTCTAGCTCTTTGGAGGAAATGAATAAAGGCAGAAGTTGAAGCAACTGCTCCCTTCTTTAGGGTTACAGATAATTAAACATCAGAGCTCAATTATGGTGGGTAATGGAATCCAGTTAGACAGTACTTTACATTTATCTGCTCTTTAGCTGTTAATGTTTCCTTTTGATGAATACTTTTTTTTGTTTTATTTTTTTGTGGGTGGCTGTCGCTCTCACATAGGCACAAAAATTTACTCAGCCTCATTTAATAAGTCTCCTTTACTAAGAGTGAATTTATTCTTGAAGAAAAGGACAAATAGAGCTTCAGATCAGGGGCACTCCAGTGTTGCTGGCTGTAACCCGCACAAAGTGGCTCTTCTTCCTTTACTTCCTCCAGCGAGAATCAGCCTCTCAAGATGGTGCTAAGGATGGTTCTGCACTTGAACAGATCAGGGATCAAGCATTTTTATTCTCCTAGTTTCCTTCCTTACTGTGGTAGAATGGAAAACATCATCACAGAGAGAAGGTCTAGCCTGAGAAAATAAGAAGTGGCAATTATGGATTTTAACTTAGTGATTTCCGAAAAGCCACTTCCCATCAAATGCATTCAGAGCTGCCTGGCAGCACAGGAGAGCTTATTGGCATAGTTGAATGCATTGGTATTATTCTCTCTTTGTTTGAGAGTTCAGTATAAAATTCTTTCTGAAAATACTTCACAACTCTGACATTTTTTTCCCCCTGGAGAATGAAATTATTATTAGATATTCTTTAACTCAAAACTCAGAAGGATGATAAAAGGTCAGAGGGTAGGAGTGAGAATGTACAGATCTGTCTCCAAAAGCCTGCGGTGGTTGCACCCTCTTGCTTGTCATCCCGTGACTCACTCCAGGAATGGACTCTGGGGCACGCTCTGGAGTTAGGCCCCACGCTCCTCAACCTCAGATGTCTTTCTGGGCAATTTTCTGAGGTTATTCTGCTGCTCCAGTGAAATAGAGTGTTGGAGCAGGGGTTGGGGGGAGAGGGAGGATGGAAGGAGTTAACTGCTCTTCACAATCGAGAAAGTGGCAATGTATGTGCAATGGTGAAACAGACTTCCTGCACCAGGTTTCACTGGAGGGTCCAGAGGGGGCAGGACTCTCCTCTGAGTCCAGCAGCCAGAGATGCCTTTATTCTGCTCCTACTGGGCTTGTGCTGTGTGTCTGTGGGCTGTCAGCGCCAAGTGCATGAGCTGTTGTGGACAGCACAGTCTCTGGCCGTGTTGTCCTGCAGGCTGTGTACAGACGTTAGGGTTAGCCCAGAGGCCCAGGACAGAAACTGAGAATCTGGAACGCCACGCCTCCTACAGCTGGTCCATGTGATTATTTGTCTGGAACAATATTGCTTTCCCTTCAATTTTGTTCACCTGATTCTGCTCTCTGCAGGGTTCCTAATGATTGCTTGTATTTATGGCAGCCCTTTTTTAATTTCTTTTAAAGATTTATTTATGCATGTAGAACTGGGGTACAGAAGTGCAGGGGCAGTGAGAGGATTCACCAGAGACAGAGAGGGGAGCAGAACAGGTCGACTGATGAAGTACACTGCTGAGGGGAGCAGCAGGCGGGTCCGGAGAGGTCTGCCAAGCCATGTGGTCACCTCTGGGCAGGAGGGGATTGAACTCATGCTGAAGTGGCTGTAGCTTCTCAGTGCAGTGCTTTAACCCGCTGCACCACCAGGGAGGGCCCAGACAGGGAAGTTTTATTTTCATTTTTCCTCCTGACACTTGATGTCTGAATACTGTGTCTTTCTTAATTCTGAAAATATTTCAACTAGTTCCTTCAAATACAACTTATTTATGTTATCTTCTCTCCTTTTTTTTTTTTTTTTTTCATTTAAAGGACAGGTTTACTAGGAAAAGGAGAGGTCCCTGCATGGTCACAGGTGGGCGAGGGAGCTCTTCTCACTTTTGAAATCTTACTAGTGACCTGTGAGGTCCTATTAAGTCATCCTCTTTATCTCTTGCCTTTCCTTTTACAGTTTGCCTTTGCCTTTTAAAGTCTCTGCTACTTTATAGATTAATTTTCTTGATGCTGCCTTTGAAACCACTAATTTGCTTAAAATCTGTGCAGTTTATGAATTTCATTTTTACTTAAAGGATTATAACTTTATTTTTCAGATATTGCTTCTGCACATCCACCTATTTCATTTCTGCCCTCTTTCTGGATATGTAATTTCACTCTTTAAACTCTTTGACAACTGAAAACACTTATTTAAAAGTAATTCTGAAGGTCCTTGCTGGTGGCACAGTGGGTTAAAGTGCAGCCCTGCACACGAGCCACAGCCCTGTCAGTGCGAGTTCAATCTCCAGCCCTGGAGGTGACCACATGGCACAGCTGACCTCTCTGACCCGCCCGCTGTTCCCCCCCAGCAATGTACATGTCCATCTGTCTGTTCTGCTCCCCACTGTCTCTGATGAATCCTCTCACTGTCCTTGTACCCCAGTTCTTTATGCATAAATAAATAAATCTTTAAAAAATAATTCTGAAATTTCCTTTATTTTCTTTTATCATATCATGTGGTTTGTTGGTAACTCGTTGACACACGATATTTTAGTGTGGTGACTGGTTTGCTTGCTTGATGTCATTTTCAACATGCAGGTTCTTGCTGGGGACAGACTTTAGCGTGATATTTCCTTGCTCATTTTTCCTATCATTCTGATATGGCCTCCACTGATCCTCCCTTGACTAGTCCAGGCCAGATTGCTGAGAGCTGAGAGTCATGTCCTGTGGTCACTGGAGACTCAGTTGTGGTGAGCGTAGGGGACAGGTGTGGCCTTTCCCGAATGCTTCCCACCATGAGATGCTGGGGGGAGCATGGGTGGTGGTTTTTAAGGATCCCCTAAGAGGATAGAGAAGTCCTGTTTAGGCCTTCTCTTTTGCATCTTTAACTTAGCTCCCTATAGATATGCTTTAAACCCTATTGCCTTGCAGGGATTGAACGATTACCCTGCTCAACACTATTAGTCTTGCTTTGTTCCTGACCCATAAAGCTTATTATTATGTATTAAGGTATGCCTTTTATAAAAAAAAATATTTTTGGGCCTCCCTGGTGGTGCAAGGGGTTAAGTCTCAGCAATGAAGTTATCAGCAGCCACTGCAGCACAATTTCTATCCCTGCCCAGGCTGCTGATCACATGGTGCTGCAGACCTCTCCTGTCTCACTCACTGCTCCCCTCAGCAGTGTATTTCAGTGGCTCTGCCTATCCTACTCTCCACTCTGTCTTTGGGGAATCATCTCGCCCTCCCCACCCTCCCATATCTCTGGCCTACACCCCAGTTCTTGCATGTATAAATAAAATAAATTTTTCAGAAAAGTATATTTTAGCCTGTAATTAATGCACATGATAGTTTCAAAAGAAAGATTGAATGAGTTAGTAGAACTTAACCAGTTTCCTGTGTTGAATTGGTGTTTGATCTAAACAAAACAAAACAAAGCAAAACAAAACAGTTTGCTTTGTCATAGATGGGCAGATGGGACTTCTGCAGGGAAAGGGCAAAAAAAAAAAAAAAAAAAAACAAACCAAACAAAGAAATATTACTGATGTCTACAAAATTCCAGTCATATCTCAGTTTAAAAGAGAAGGCCAGTTTCCTTGACCTCCAAAGTCTCTTCCTTGGGGGAGGTTGGCTGTGTATGTGGGGTGAATGTGTAATGATCCCCATCTAGGCTGCCAGTTTTAATCATTGTCATCCATCAAAGCATCCACAGTCCTTACCACAGACCATGGGCCCTCCTGCCCAATTTATTCCCACTCCTTCCTCCCTCCTCTTCTAGTGAGCAAACTGAAATTTGGATGTGGCTGGCTAAATTGTGGATCATGGATCTGCCCACTGGTTCTCTGTCATGAGGACAATCTGGAGATAAGGGCAAATGCTCCCTAACTGAATAGCCTGCAATTTTCGGGAATCATTAGATCTCTTAAATTGTAGTTTTCTTATTGATGTGATCATGACTGATGATACTATTAGCAGTGAATGAGTATGATAATGTATATGGGTAGTTAATTTAAATTCTTGTTGGGCAGCTTTTGTTTTATTTTTGAAAGCTTGTATAGATAAATGGTCAATAGCAGGTAGAGGAAGGAAGAAAAAGATCTAAGGCCAGAAGAAATTTCAAGACACATCAGGTCCTAAATGCCCCAGCATTGAAGTAATGATTAAAACAGTAACCAAGGCCCTCCCTGGTGGCGCAGCGGGTTAAAGCACTGCACTGAGAAACTAAAGCCACTTCCTCATGAGTTCGATTCCCGCCTGCCCCGGAGGTG
>NW_004567137.1:3285783-3290546 GCF_000260355.1 Condylura cristata
GGCTTCAGATTCTCACTGCTGTGCTTTAACCCGCTGCGCCACCAGGGAGGGCCATGTTTGTTCTTTTTTTTATTGCTGACTAGTCTTCTATAATATGGATGTACCATGGCTTGTTTATTCATTGGTCAATTGGAGGTTATTTGGCTAGTTTCTAGTTTTAGCAATTTTGAATAAAGTTGCTGTAAGTATCTCTTTATGGATTTCATATAATGAGAAGGTTTAACTTCTCAGCAAATATCTGAAAGTGGAATTGTAGGTTGTATGCTAAGTGTATGTTTAACTTTATTAGAACTGCCAGACTTTTCCAAGGTACTACACAATTCTCATATTTTCTTTGGTGGATAATTTGTACAAATCTTCTATGCTCTTTTATGTAGGAAGTTTTGGAATGTTTTTATAAAGATTTTGTAAGCACTAACTAGCTATTTTGCCATTTTAAAACTTCTGTTATAAAATGCTTTCATTCTCCAAATGGTTCAGTTCTTAGTGCTTATTAGAAACCATTATATTGATTGCAAATATGATATACCACATGGGGCTACTGATTTATGATGCTCTACACACATGCATTGCTTTAAAAAAAAAATCACTGTATTCTTTAAGAGTAGAAAGCTTTCAAAAAATATTTTCCAAAATGAAGCATACCAGAGAGTAAGGTGATCTTTTCACTTTATGACAGGTTTGTAACCAAATTACTGGAAGACCTCATCTTCTTTGTTGCTGATGTACTTAATAATGGACAAGAAGTTCTGGATGTGGTTATCACTAAGCCAAACCGAGAGCGTCAAAAATTAATGAGGGAACAAAACATATTGGCACAGGTGAATTTTTTCATATATCTGTTTATCTTTCATGTATCTGTTTCTCTTTCTGAAGTCTTCATGTTGCTTATTGATAGCTGTGGAACAGATAACCCTAAAACGTAGTGATTGAAAACAGCAGGTATTCAGCTTACAGTTTCTAGAGTAGGAACGAGAGTTGGTTATGTGGGTGGTTCCTGCTCAGAGTCTTTCAGTAGGCTGCAAGCAAAGTGCTGGCTGGGACTGAGTCATCCAAGAATGGGATGGGTGAGAACTCATGTCCCAGCTCACTTGAAGAGACCTCTACAGAGGCAACTGGCTTTTCTTAAAAGTAAGGAGTTCATGAGAAGAGATCAGAGGTAGTCCAGGGGCCAGCCACAGTCTCCAGAACCCAAGCAGCATCCCATCAGTCCTCTTCATTAGTTCTCATTAGAAGTGAGTCAGTGAATTTCACCCATTGTCAAGGGCACAGTATTCCCTAAGGGTGTGAGTTCTAGGAGGCAGGGGGTGTTGGGGGCCATCTTGGAAACAGCTCACTACAGACTTCTAAGGAACACATATGGTCAGACTATCTTTAGAAAAATGTGCTGGAATAATTTTCTAGCTAGAATTTCCAGAAGAACCTGGAAATGGCCATCTCCATCTGTTTCTTAATTTTTCCCCTCTTCTTTCCTAGGAAAGTAGGGCAGTCTAGCCATCTATCAACTCACAAGTGCTCTGTGCTGTGTTTCCCTGTGAAAAGCTAGAGCTTCTTCTGTACTGTGTCTTTCTGAAGTTAATGAAAAAATCAATAAATTAGTTCACTTTTCAATACAATGCACATATGAACTTGCCTACTTTGAAACATTCTTTTAAATCAGTTTATCGCTGCATAATGTGATGAGCTTTTGCATTAAGTGTGAACTCAAGAAACATGGAGTTGAGAAAGCAAATCAGTAGACATATTGTTAATATTCCATAACTGATTGCCTGAAAATATGAAATCAACACTTTTCTCAGAGAAACTCTAAGGAGACAGTCTTCTCTGACATTAACATTTCTTCTTTATAAAACATTTAATTCCAAGAAGTTTTATTAGTGGTATTTATTAATACAATTTCAACTACTGTATGACAATCTTGTTTCAGGATTATAAAATTCAAAGCTTAGTAAATATAGATTTAGTGAAAGAACTTTAATTTGTATTACATTTTGTGAACTAAGAAAGAGTCTTTCTTCCGCTCTGCTGTCTGTTTCAGTGTTCATCCTAGCATTTGGATAGTGCTCTTTCGTAAGCAGTTTGCTCTTCCTGCCTGCTCTTCTCTGGTTGTCCTACCTGCTGACTTGCTGTTTAGGCGAGCTGCATTCCTCAGTGCTTTCAAATACTTACTAACTTGTGATTTTTTTATGCGAAGAATCTGGGTCACTGGAGCCACCAGTGCCTGTATGGCCCCTTTCTTATTGAAATGCTTATATTTTCATTGATTTAGTCACATCTTTATGCACCAGCATCAATTCCTTTATACCATGCCAACATCTAAACCTCCAGCAATATTTGAAGACAATTTGCTGATTTTAGTTTTAGATAAAAGGTAAACATTTTCTTTAATTATCTTGATTTTAGAATGATACAGAAAATATATTAGTAGTTATACACTTATGAAAATCAAGTTATAGTTTAGTTCATCTAAAGATGTTCATGTGGCTTGGTGCAGTCTAACATCATTTTATCCCTTATTTTAATAAAATATAATTTAAAAATTATTTTTACTTAATATTTTATCAGTCCAGTTAGGGAAATCCTTTAGTAGTGTCTTTCTGTTCCTTAATACACTGATCCTATATCCTAAATCCTTTCCCCCTTTTATATTCTAACCACTCAAATACTACAAAACCGAGTTCATGTGCTTATTGTTAAAAACTGAAGCCCTTTACAAATTGTGCCCTTCATTCATTATTTCCCTTAGGTATTTGGGATTCTGAAAGCACCATTTAAGGAGAAAGCAGGGGAGGGCGCAATGCTGAGGCTTGAAGATCTGGGGGACCAGAGATATGCTCCCTACAAGTACATGCTGAGGCTGTGTTACCGTGTGCTGAGACATTCACAGCAGGACTACCGCAAGAACCAGGTAGGAGGCGGCATGCTTCACTCTGCGTGACAGGTAAAGGGTGGCCAGTTTCTTCAGTGACTGGTCTGACACCTCTAAAGTTGGTGTAAAAACTCCACTCTGGGGCCCTCGGTGGTGGTGCAGTGGGTTAAAGTGTAGTACTATGAAGCTAGCTGCAACTTCAGCACAAGTTCTATCCTGACCAGGGACTAGACCCACACAGCACGCCTTCTGTCCCTCAGTCTGCCTGTTCTGTTCCCTGCTCTGTCTCTGGTGAACTTTCTCACCGCCCCTGCACCTCTGGCCTGTACTCCAGTTTTGTATGCATAAATATAAAAACAACTCCACTCTGAAATGAAATGTGTTGTATAGGAAATACACAACAATGACCTGGAAGTCATTTTGATCCTGACTACGATTTATTCCTCCAGGTGAAACTAGAATGGTAGAATGGTGGGTAGGAAGTCCTGAGCCCTGGCAGGGTGTGCTGTTAGCATCTACTCCAGTGGAGGGATGCTGGATAGAGTGTAAAAGCCAGGAGATGGCTCTGGGTAGTTCTGGGCTGTTGAGGTTCTTGATTGTCACATGCACACCAAAGCCTTTATTGTGCTGTGGAAAAGCTAGAACATGTAAAACGTATGGGGCTGGCAAAGGGGGGACTTGAGAGATGAGAAACAGCACTGAGGAAATTTAAAAGAGAGAGAGAGAGAGCTGTCCTTGAGGGCAGCCCAGAAAGGGTCTTGGAGAACAAAGCAAGTGAGGGGAATGCACGTCATTTCTGCGAAGTGTGTGAAAACCAGCGTTTTAGGAAGAGGGGCTTCTGAAGAAAATGAGGGGTGTTTGAAAAGGCACTTTTTTCCCCAAATGCTCCAGATAGTGGAGGAGCAGAGGAGATCCAGGTATATTCTAGGGTGTAGCCATTGGTTGCCAACTGCAAGTAGAATTTCTTTTAATCCTTTTTTTTATTTTAAAACTACATAATATTTTACAAGCTGTTCAGTAATACATCTGTTTAAAAGTAATTGTTAGAGGGTGAACATCCCATGCTTCTCCCCCAGGTGACTGTATTCCCAGTGAATTTCAGTGATAAGTGAAGCCTGGGAGGAAGAAACACAGTGTGAGAGGGCGGGTGAGGCAGAGTGGACGTTACTGGGAATAGCGAGAAGTGTTTACTGTGTGCTTACTCTGTGGCAGGCCCAGCTCTAGGCACCATTCATGATGTTAATCAATACTGACTTAAGGCATGGAGCTGAGCACAGAGAGCCCAAACCAACTTACCAAAGATAATACAGATTTAAGATGGGAACCAAACATGTCAGTTACTCCTCAGCTGAGAAAAGACGAGTCAGAATTCAGTCCCAGTCTCTTAGTCATCACACTACCACCTCTGTAGTTTGGAAATCTTCAGGCAGGAAAAAAAATATGTTGTAGGAAAGATAGGTTGGATATATAGTGCCTGTGAATCTCTGTTTTAAGATGAAGAAAAGGTATAAGCAGGATATATAAGGATATATAAGGGTCCTCCCTGGTGGTATAATGGGTTAAAGTGCAGCACTATGAAGTGCTGCAGCTTCAGCACAAGTTTGATTCCCGGCCAGGGCCTTGACGCATATGGCACGACAGACCGCTCCTGACGAGCGCATTGCTCCCCTCAGCAGTGTACTTTGTCAATCTACCTGTTCTGCTCTCCATTCTGTCTTTGTCGAATCCTCTTGTCTCCCCTGCATCTTTTGCCTGTACCCCAGTTTGGTATGCATAATCTTAAAAAAAAAAAAGATATATAAGACAGAGTAGCCAGAAGATCTCATTTATCATTTAAGACCAGGAGCAATATAGAAGAAGGGGAAATTATAAGCAAATTCATAAATACTTTTTT
>NW_004567137.1:3295946-3369800 GCF_000260355.1 Condylura cristata
TGAGCAGTGCCTCCTCCCTGCCTGAGGTCCTTTCACAGAGCCCAGCTGTATCTCTTTAACTCCAGTTAAACTTTTACCACAGTTTTTGTGGGTTAGATGTGGTAAGCAGGTAGACCCCTGAGCAAGTCTCCCCGTTTGAGGCACTTCCTAGGGCCTCTCTATGTTGAATGTGCCCATGTAAGATTGTTAAAATTTCTGCATTTTATTCTAGGGTTGGGCCTGTGATTTGGTTCTGCTGCCGCCCTCCCCACCCTCAGCAGCTTGGGGTCCACTCACCCAGCTGTGTTGTCTCAGTTTATATCCAGTTCTTTGTCAGAGCTGCTGGGGCAAAGGTCAGCAACAGGTATCCTGGGGTCTCTGGTTCTGAGCTGCAGCCTTTTCCCACGATTTGTTTCCTCTCCCTAGCTGAATTGTCTCAGTTTATCTCCAGGGTTTTAGCAGGGCTGGGACAAAAGGCTGCTGAGCAGCTGCAGCTGCTGCCTCAGGCAGTTTCCCTGTGCAGTGCTTCCTGGCATCTGGGTGCCTAACTTTTTAAGGGAGCCTAACCAGTAGGAAGCCACTGGTGTTCCCAGATCAGAGTTTCAGTGTTCAGCTAATCCTGCCTGTGAGGCTTCCCTTATGGGAACTCCCCAATCACCGGTTCTCCATTGGTTATTTTCCTTCTAGTGAGACTGGGGTATTCTCATTTGTGTTGAAACTCATAGCATGAAGGTCTATAGTCCGTTTTTATACAATCCCGTGCGAGTTTGGATGTAGTTGTCTTGGCGTCTTTATTCTGCCGCCATCTTGTCAGTTCCTGAGCTGGTGGAGCTGATCAGCCTCCAGGGTTTAGCGTGGGGCAAAGTGGCTCCTGCAGCCCGCGGAACTTCCTGGTGCCTGGGTTTTACTGGGAGTTCCCAGAAGCGAACTCCCTCATCGCCCATTCCCCCTCAATTATCTACCTTCTAGTGAGTCCAGGGTATTTTCGTTTGGGTTGAAACTTGCAGTAAGTCAGTCTATACTCTGTTTTCAGTCCTCAGTTCCTATGCAAGCCTGGACACAGTGATCTCGGAGTCTTTACTCTGCTGCCATCTTTTGGAAATCCATAAATACCTTTTAATAGAATCCAGGTTAGACATAACTTTCTAGTTGAAAGTGCTATTATTGGAGTTATTTATCCTAGCTCCATTGCATTCCTTCAGGGTGGTACGATAGAGCAGGTAGAGTGGTTCTTATTTGGTTGGAAGAAAAATTAAATGTCATGATGTCCATGGCTCACCTTCAAGTATGCAGGGATCAGTGTATACAAAACCCCCATGGGGGTCTACTTTATTCAAATGGAGAAGTGGTGACCAGGTCTAGAGCTTGCTCCTCATGCCATTTGTCTTCATTTCTACTCTTGGGTCTGAATATGCTGTTAGGCCACCTCTGCACACATACAAGAAGTGCCTTATTCTACAGAGATCAAGTTCCCTGACAAGGTCCACCAGAGTTTACCCTGTGCCACCGTTGAGAAGGCCCAGCCTTTGGAGGGGCTGTCTCTCCCTTGCTATGCTGTGTGCTAGGTAGTCTCCTTGGTGTGCCTGCTCCTCTTTTTCCTGCCAGAGGCCTGAGCAACATGCCTGCATGGTGTACGGTCACAGTTCCTTGGCATCTGACACTGAAAGCCCTTCTTAACTGTGCTTAGTGTGAGAAACTTGGGCTCAGTGTGCATGTGCAAGTAAGTGTGCTGTGCAAATCCTTGTCATTCCACAGGTGTGCACACACAGACACTGAACACTTTCTCTTGCTCACTCACTCATTCTTGCACACCCTATTCCTATAAGTTAGCCTCCCCTTTATTCTTACTTCTCTCTACCCAATCATCTCACTTCTCCTGGTAAATGTTTACTCACATTGGGGCAACTGTTTTCTGGGCTTCTTTGGAACATACCACTGTGGGTGAGGCTCTCCTTTTGTCTTCTGTCTCCCCAAGAAGCAGATCATTGAACCCATAAAAGATGAAAGAATCTCAGTGTTCATTGAGGGTTAGATTATGTGTCTGTTATAGACTGCTAATTGCTCCAGTTGAATCTCAATGAGTTAAAAATCTTTTTCCCATTTCTTTTGAATTAAGAATGCTTTGTATTAAGCAGAAAGTAGTTTTCTGATGCTTTTAGAGATGATTTTAAAATGTAAATAATGAGACTTCTACTTTTTACATAATCACCTTGTCTTCCCTTTTTATCCTGACCTAGATTTTAGACAGAATTCTTTTGTGATTCGGCACTAATGCAAGTTTCTAGTTTTGACTCTGTTCGTTATTACATATTCAACTACGTGAAGTCTCTCATTTCATCTCATTGGTGATCAGTCTTTTGATCTATTTATCAAATATCTTGGAGGGTTCCCTTTTTCTATATTCTATGATCATGGCAACCTGGAAATCAGCACTTACCTTAAGGTGGCTCCCTGGCAGAGGGTACTTGCTTAACAAGCTGGCAGGTTTGCAAGATTTAGCATCTAGAAATGCCACAAAGTTGCCATCTAGAGCATTTTGAAACAAGCAATAGACATATTCTTGTAAACCTTTCTAAGGGAAAACCACTTTCCCATCCATAAACTCACTCACTGAAGAAGCAAAGATACCTTCCCAAGGACATTTTCCAAGAAACAGAAGTTAAAAACTCTTTACGGCAGGAGTGACTCAGCTCACCAGTTCCGTGGGTGGCACAGGTGGGCTGCTTATATAGAACATGAGATGTGAGCAACAGTGCCTTTGGATAGAGGGTAGTGCGCGGGAACAGTATGAACACACTAAGTGGAACACCATGACTGGTACTGCCCACCTGGTCTCCTGTGCTCTTGGAACAATTTTTTTATCCTTTACCATGGCTAGCAAGCTCCTGCCTCATTCACTACATGCCAATTCAGTGGCCCATGTCTGTTTACCAGACACAAAAGCTGGCTCCACCTTAGGGCCTTTGTCCTCATCAGCCACCTACTTCCATAGCTCCTTCTCCTTTGATCAATTCCTTCATTTCAATTTGAACAATTCCTTCATTTCAATTTGAACCACTTCCATTTGGCTCAAAGGTCACTTCTCAGGGCACTGACCCTCTTAAGGTGGCCCCCTTTCTCCATCTGTTATTTCATTTCCTTTAGCAGCACATCAGTCACCATACTTATGAGCTCCTCTACTGTTTTTTTTTCCTCCTGTGAATGTAAGCTTCATGTGAGCTTATCTATTTACTGCCACATGCTTCATCTATTGGTTGAATAAAGCTGATCAATAGTCATATTATCTTTTGGGATATCTTTTAAAGATCAAGACTAGTAGGAAGTGTTAATGTTATTTAAAAGCAAAGTTGAGATCACTGTGGGTTATGTAGCAGAAAGAGCACCAAGGCCACCTGGGCGCTCTGTGGGCGGAGTGGTTGCCATGGCAGCCAGCATCCTCTGAGAGAGTAGGTCTCCAGCTTTGCGCACACATCATCAGAGGGTCCTTTTCTATAATTATGCTGAAATCATTGGTGATGATTTTTCGTGAGTTAGAAGGACTTCTGTGGGTCTTGTGAAATGCTAAGTTCCATGTTGTTAAAAATTATCTTAACTAGGTCTACTCTCCTTTTTACCTCTTAGTAGGAAAGCAAACACCCATTTTCACAATTATTTCTAGATACATAATTCTATCATTTAAGCTAGGAATGTTCTCGAAGTTTACATTTCCTCTCCCTCCCCCTCCCATTCCCCAGCCCAAGCACTTTTGATTTGAAGAATTATTTGCTTTGCTCTTTTTCTGATGTCTTTCATGAGTTTTCCATTATGAATAAATTAATCACGCCACCTAACAGAACCTGTTATTTTGATGCTGTTTGGCAGTGTGTTCTGATAGCCTTTCTTCTTTGCAGGAATACATTGCTAAGAATTTCTGTGTCATGCAGTCCCAGATCGGCTATGATATTTTGGCAGAAGACACCATCACAGCTTTGTTGCACAACAACAGGAAACTACTAGAGAAACATATCACAGCAAAAGAAATAGACACATTTGTCAGTTTACTCAGGAGAAATCGCGAGCCAAGGTTTGAAGTGGTTCATGCAGTGTTCTTTGCTTGTGCAGATTATGACTTCTGGCTTTATTTTTAGGACTTTTTAATGTTAGGTTTCTTTCATATCCCTGACCTTCATGGAGAAGACTGTGTTGGGTTTCTTGCTGTTATAATTATGTATAGTAAAGGGTTATTATCTATTATAAGACCGAAACCCTATATAAGCTTATATGGTAATTGATTCACTCTGATAGCTTATGTTTGTAGAGTACTTTATAGTTTTTCAAAAAATATTCAGATGCATAGTCCCATTTGAGTCCTTGTACATTGAAGTACACTGGACATTATATTATATCCATGCTTTAGAATTGAGAACAAATACTAAAGTCTGGAGAACAGCTTACCCCAGAATACCCCAAGAGTGAAGAATAGAATGGAAGGTAAATCCAGGGTCTCTGACATCACATCAAGTTATTTTTCTATTGGACTTTGCTCCCTTATAGATACAGGACAAGTTAGTAGATTGGTAAAGTTTTCCTAATTAGTGCAGAAAATAAATTTCAGAAGATACAATTGTGGTCTTTTATTTTTACCAGGCCATGGTAAAAACACTTTGATTAAGTATGTGTTATATTCCTATTTTGTTTTGCTACTCTGTTCTGGGATAGTTTCTCTTTAAGGCATATAAATGATTTTCTAACCACAATAAATCACAGTGTTGTAGGACAACTATCATGAAAAAGTAGCAGAAAATTTAGGCTTCTTTGAAACCAAGTTTATATTAAAGGCAAAGAATTGAATGTTCAATTTGTTCATAATGAAGCAATAAAAAGAGCAACATATTAGAAAATTGTGACATGGAAATCATACCAAAGATATAACTGAAAATGTTACATTTCTCTCATCTCAGAGTATATTTTTATTGTGATTTTTTACAATGTTTTTCTGTTTATGTTCAATATAATTTATTTTCCAGATTTTTGGACTACTTATCTGATCTGTGTGTGTCGAATACTACCGCTATCCCTGTGACTCAAGAACTCATCTGTAAATTTATGTTGAGCCCAGGGAATGCAGACATTCTCATTCAGACTAAGTAAGAGCAGATAATAGAGACATCTTTGTCTGTTCATTATTGATAAGCATGGAAGTTCTTTATTAAATTTGTCAGTGAGCTTCATTATGGATTTTGTGTGTATTATTTATTTCAAGGCTAGTCTCAATGCAAGTCGATAACCCCATGGAGAGTGCCATCCTTGCGGACGACATTGATGATGAAGAAGTCTGGCTGTACTGGATCGACAGCAACAAGGAACCGCATGGCAAAGCTATTAGGCACCTGGCTCAAGAAGCCAAAGAGGGCACCAAAGCTGATTTGGAAGTTCTTACCTATTACAGGTAAAGTATGATAGAGAATCCTAATTTTCATCTCACCTATGCATTCTGAGATAATTCTCTGAAGCCTTTTGAAGTCTGGTGTCTGTGAAAAGGAAATTTAGAAAGTGGTATCAGAGCTAGCATAGCTGAAATGTTTAGTATTGTTTCCATAATGTTTAGTATTTGTTACATAGCATTGGTATACATAAAGTATACATTAACATCTGTATTTCTCATATATACCACTTGCTACTTTTCTGATTTTTCACTAATTTAGAATTGTGCAGCAGAAGGCTTTTTCCTGTTATTGAATGCAGTGGGTGTGGATAAATAACATATTGGAACCTAGGTAATGGGCTTGAGAGAACGATGGAAGAGAGGCTGGACAAGTTGATCCGGGTTCAGCTGGCCCCAGAGAAAGTAACCCACATTTATATTATAGAACGGTCATGAATACGTGGGAAGCTAGTGCTCAGGAGAAACTGGTATTACAGTTAGGAACACTCAGTAGAGGCATGCGGCAGCAGAGGGTCTCATGGTTCCCAGTGGTCAGCATCCATGGAACAAGAACCTAGCTTGAACCTAGCAAGAACCTAGCAAGAACCTAGCTAGGTGGTGGTGTTGAGGGGATAGAAACCCAAGGCCGAGGAAATCTAGTCAGTTGGATACAGATGATAGGAGTCTCAGAGAAAGCCTTGTGTTCCCTGGTTCCTGTAGCTGTAGCTACAGAGCTAAAGGTCAATTCTTGACTCCAGAGGCAGATGAGTGTAAGGGTGCTGATGTGGTGTGGACTCATATTTGGTGTGGAAACTAAGTGTGTCCAACTTAATAGTGTAGATATTTGGTCCTAGAGCTAGTGTGTTTTGGGGGAGGTGGAGAGAGATGGTTTCATGTGAGCCTTTTCCATAGCCTTCAGGTTTAGCACATGTGTAATTCCAGGATTCTGAGACTTGAGAGTCTAGGACACCCCCAGGCACGATGCAGCAACCAGTAAAAGAATTGTAGCCGAATGGTCCCAGAGAACAATTCGTATATGGATGGTCATTTGTTTGCTTAACTTGCTACTAAAATAATTTGATTCCATCTTCACATAAACTTGGATATTTTAGTATCATTGAAGTAGATCCTGACTGATACTGTGATGTTTTGAGAACTCTATGAAGAGCAGACATATAATGTGGTATTTACTATTTTTAAGGTACCAGCTGAACCTCTTTGCACGAATGTGCTTGGATCGCCAGTATCTGGCCATAAACCAGATCTCCACGCAGCTGTCTGTGGATCTGATCCTGCGGTGTGTGTCCGACGAGAGCTTGCCCTTTGACCTCCGGGCATCTTTCTGCCGCCTCATGCTCCACATGCATGTTGACCGGGACCCGCAGGAGTCTGTGGTGCCCGTGCGCTATGCCAGACTCTGGACAGAAATTCCTACAAAGATCACAATTCATGAGTACGTTTGCAACAGTGTCATGAGGACTTTAAATTAAGTAGATGAACAAAAAACCAAGTGTCTTCCATTCTGAAATCAAATACATGGAAAGGCATCTCTGCATTAAAACTTTGATCATTAATCTTAAAACACAAATTAGATACTGTTTTGGAAGAGTAAAACAACATCTCTGTTTTACTCTGTTGGAAGAGTACAACAACATTTCCAGAAGCATCTTTCTGGAAACCAGTAAATATCATATTCATAATAAGAGTCATGATTTTAGTGGCTAATACTGTGGTCAACACAGACACCAGTGCTTTACCTGAGTTAACTCATTTCATAATGGTCCCATTTTTCAGATAAGGACATAATGTCTAGAAAAGTCAATCAACTAACTCAAGCCAGGAGTTTACTGACTGTGTTTTCTTATTTTAAGGTTTACTGTATGTGTTTTCTTATTTTAATGTGCTTTATATATTCTGTCTTTTCAGATATGATTCTATAACAGACTCTTCCAGAAATGATATGAAGCGGAAGTTTGCATTGACAATGGAATTTGTTGAAGAATATTTGAAAGAAGTTGTAAATCAGCCTTTTCCTTTTGGGGATAAGGAAAAAAACAAACTGACATTTGAGGTAGTTTTTAAAAAAAAACTTCATAGGGTTATTCATTTTCTCTGTCCGAAGCTAGTTCCATGAAGCATTAGTGATTTTTCCACTAACACTGAGGATGTTTTAATAATTGGGTGACCTTCTCTTGGCCATTGATTAAAAGATAGATTTGATTCTTTAAATATATTTATCCAATGTAAAATATTTTATTTATAATTACTTGTTAGCATGGTTTCTTTGATCTTTTTATTTGTGTTAACTTTATTGCATTTACTGGACAAATAACAGTTTTGCATACTTTGTAGTATATTTGAATACTTTTTTTGTCATTTCTCTGAAGATGATATTTTTAGCCTTATTAGACTGAATTTAAATATCTCCAGTTAGCATTATGAGGACATAGTGACAAAACTAGAGGAGCCAGTATGTAGCTTCCTGCTGCTATATAATATTTACCCCCAAAAGTAGCAACCTAAAGCAACAGATGTAGTGTCTCACACCTTCCAGGGGTCAGGACTCTGGAAGTGCTTAGTTAGACCGCGCTGGTTCACTGTTTCCAGGAGTTTGTAATTAAGTTGCTGATTTGGGTTGTGGCTCTCTGGGGGTGGATAGTGCTTCAGACTCACTACCCTTGTGGTTGTGGGTGGCCACATTTCCTTGCTGGCTGTTGACCAAACACCTCCCCTTCTTGTCATGTGGACCTTCTATAGGCTAGACTGGGTGAATCTCCTTAGAACATAGCACCTAGCTCCCCCTAGAGCAAGCCACCAGAATGAGAGAAAGGAGGAGAGAGGAGAGAGTGGAGAGGGGAGGAGGGAGGGAGGAAAAGTAGGAGGGAGGGAGGGGGAGAGCAAACAAGTGTGAGCACACCAGCCAAAGGTGGCAGCTGCCAGCTGTGGTCTTTTGGACTTCATCTTGAAGTGACTTGCCCTCACTTCTGTTCATCACTCAGAGCATGTCTTATGCAATGTGGAAGGAGAACATAAAACATAATTTAGGGCCATCTTGGAAACTGGCTTTCCCACTGGAACTGTTCCATCATATCCAGGAAACCACAGAGCAGCCCAGAGAACATATATTTCTGAAAAAATTTCATAACTGTATCTTTAATAAAGTAATTCATTGATAAAACCATTTATCACGTGGTATCCTTCTGACTTCAGTGAGTTAGTACTTAATCAGGAAGTAAATCATTCTAATGTAAACTTCTTTAAATACCCTGATCAGAGTGCTAGTGATTGTTTTTGCAGGTTTTTTAAATCCCTAGATATTCAAAGATTATAGAGTTTAGGAATAACATAACTAATTTAGATAATAAGAAGTGTTTATTCCTGTTCCTAATGTTTTTTTTTATTCTGTCCCACCCATTTCCCTTTTTCAAGGTGGTGCACTTGGCTCGAAATCTTATCTACTTTGGATTTTATAGTTTCAGTGAACTCTTAAGACTAACAAGGACACTTCTGGCTATCCTAGATATTGTACAGACCCCCATGTCATCGTATTTGGAAAGATTAAGCAAATTTCAAGACGGAGGTAAGACTTTTGGAGAAAGTTACAGCTTGTTTGGTATTATATGGAGATGAGATAAACCGAACCTCCAGAGAAGCAGTTGTTAGCATACTTGCTCCTGGGTGTCACAAATGGACAGCAGTCCACGCTGTGGTGGAGTGATGACAGGCTGGGTGCACAAACACACGCCCCTGTTTTTAACACTAAAGTTTAGAAAGGCGATTTTCTAGATCAAGTTCATCTTCAGAAGTAACATCAGAACCAGTCCATTAGTGAAAATTTAATGTGTTGATAAAAGAAATTCTTTGGATATTTATGATTGCTCTCTAGATGTCATTGCCTCATAGTCGGGCAGAGAAAAATGCAGAAAAATGCAGAATGGGCACATGCAGGCTCAGCACATGAGAAGTAGTGAATGCAAACCCGATGGGCAGCAGCAAAATGAGGTGGGATAAAGAATGGGCTTTTGGGTCTGAGTGCCTTTGGCAAATCCTGCCCTTAATCTTTGTGGTTAGTCTTGGTGTTTATCTTCACTTTAAGTTTCTTTTCTCATCTGAGATATGAAGATGATAATATTGTTCTGTTCATTTTCCTTATAAGAATTAAGTGACTATAAACAAAACATTCAAAATGCTTAAAATAATATGTCTTATAACAAAATAAAACAATTCTGATGTTCTGAAAATATTATGTGATTGCTTGCAGCAGGTGTGTTGAGAATGCATTTAGGATTTGCATCTGTAAGGAAATGAGAAGGGTAGGAGTGAGCAGAGGGAGAAGCTGATCCATCCTGCAGTTAAAGCAGAGACCCCAGCTAACCGTCAGGGGACTGAGAGAGCCCTCTGTACTTATCAGAAATGAAGGCCTGGGGGCTAAGCTTTGTACCATTGCATCAGCCCACTGTTGACTCTTCATGGAGGAGTGTGTGGCCTTGGTAAGGCAGCCATGGGTCACTAGCCAGGGGTCAGTCCTTGTGAGAGGCACAGCTATGAGAAGTTGGTTGTCTTCAGGCCCAGGAATTGGGGATCAGCTTTAAGGAAGGACATGGATGGAAGACTGTATCCACTACAGGGTGAAGGAAGTTCAACGAGAAGTCTTAATTTCAGACAGAAGGAAGAAATACTTGGTTAAAAATGATAAATGGGGAACTCTCAGGTAGCTGAGTAATTAACTGTTGTTTCCTAAATCTCAGCTTCTTCTGCATCATCCAGAATATCTGTTCAAGCCAGTAAGAAGCAAATTAAATGACATCAGTCTCTCATCTTCAGCACAACTAGGAGACAGTACAGATTTTAGTTTCTGAAAATAGAGCAGTGACATCCATTTTATTAGAGCTGACTCATCAGCTCTCTACAAGCCATTGTGGACAGTTCTGAGAAAACCCACCTAGGAGAGACAGAGGGGATTATGTGAGAGTCATTCTTATCCAGTGTGAAAGTATGGAAAGAGAAGCCAGGTAGACAAGAGCACCAGCAAAGAGGAAGGGACTTGCTGTTTACAGGAAACTGGGCTGAGACCTGGGAAGCAATGTTTCCAAAGTGAACAAAGTTAAAAGCAAAGGAGTGGTGTCCTTTGGAGTCTTGTTGGTGAAGAGATACGAAGCAAGATTGAGGATCTTGAATACTAGATAAAGTGAAAATTGAAGGAAACAGAACCCCTCGTCCATAGCACTCCACTGAGAGCCAGGCACTAGAGAAACTGTCACGGCGAAAGGAGAGGGTGCCCTTGAGCTAGGATTTCAGGAACCAGCTCTTTCTGACCGGCTGGTTCATGAAGTGCTTACCTCAGTTTCATCTGTAAGAAGTGACTAAGATCAAAAAAGAACAGAGAATACAGATAGCAGTATATGGAAATCCCTCCCCCAAAAGCAGCCTTGAAGCAGAAGAAAATTATAACTGAAGCAGAAGAAAATTGTAAGGTGACACTCCAAAATGAATTAAATACTTTCAAACATACTAACTTTCAAGTAGTACAGGGGAGATGCAGGCATGCGAAGAGAGTGAGAGGAGGAACAGATGCAGACTACGTGGATCTAATAAATCTGGCCAGAGGATAGTATATAAGTTCTTTGTATTGTTTTTGTAATTCTTCCCATACACTGGAAAGAACTTCAAAGCAGAAGTTGTTAACTTATATAATTAGCTAAGTAGAAAAATGATTTATGTAAGTAAGATGACACTTCATACTTATAACTCTACTAGGAAGTGTGCTGTTATAGCTGAGTTCTAGTAAACTATAAATTTCTAACAGAAGTTCAGAGACTATAAATCCTTAGCAAGAGCAGCAAGAAAGAACACATTTCTGGAATTTCTCCCAATGTGAAGATAGGCTTGTCATGCCTCGGAAAATCTCTTGTGTTGGGGTGAAACGGTTGATACCAGGGAGCACATCCCAGATTGTGGACAATACCTGGGGAATAAGAGTTGTTCTTTGAAGACACAGCCCACGGGCCAGGGCAGCGCCTCCCTAGCATAATCCACATAGGTTCCTTCTATTCAGATATTTTGGATTATAAATCATTTATTTATTTATTTATACATACCTACATACAGAACTGGGGTACAAGCCAGAGGTGTAGGGATGATGAGGATTCACCACAGACAGAGTAGAGAGCAGAACAGACATACAGAAGTACATGGCTGAGGGAAGCAGCAGGCGGGCCAGGAGGGATCTGCTGTTCCATGTGGGTCACCTTCCGGGGGGAGGATCAAACTTGTGCTGAAGCAGCTGCAGCTAGCTTCTTAGTGCTGTACTTTAACCTGTTGTGCCACTAGGGAGGGCCCAAATTATAAATTTCTACTAGTGAAATGGTTTTTCAATTGGAAACCACTTGCAAAGTACAATAAAAAACAGGAAGTAGTTTTGTAAGCAATGACCTAGAATTGTTGCTAGATTGAGCAGCACCTTAAAGTAAATGATAACACTTTTCTCAAACTGTGTCTGGACAGTTTTATGTGCTAGGACCAGGTCTGTTTTCATCCTTCTGATCTACTCACTGCTGGTGAATTCTGTCCCAGGCCTGCTCTGTTGGACATTCAGAGAGACCTGCTCCCTGATGTTTGGCAGGTCATACCCTGGGGAGTTGGAAGTGGAGACATGTGGAAGGCACAGGGTATAGATTCCCAGAGCTCAGTTAGGTCCCCACCCCACTGGTGCCTGCCTTAAAAATAGGGTTACATGAGCAGCTTTCTTTTTTTGGGGGGTGGGGTGGAGTGGGGGCGCGTCCTGTAACTGTAGATGCCAGCAGTGGGTATGGCTGGCTTGCAAAGTGGCAGGTAACAAGCTTGCCCTTCTGGGTGTTTGCAGTGTCCCCACCTCCAAGTGGCCATGGGCTCCTTCATCCAGAGCTGTGAGGGTCAGAGCCCCATCCTCAGGCTCCCTGACTCCCCCTTCCAGGAGTTTGCTAGCCGAGAAGAAGCTGCTTTTCATCTTGTGTGCTCCAGAGGTGGCCCATTTAGGAATTTCTCTCAGCCCACAGGGACACACGGTATGCTGGTTTGCTCTCTGGTGAAACGGCAGATTGCAGTCTTCAGAACTCTCAATCTAATGCCTCTCATTGGCTGTGTACTCACTTAAGAAAAGAAATATTGTTTTCAAACAAATGTATTCACTCCCAGCAGGCAATGTTGTTGAGTCAATTTCCTCGCCTAATACCTATCATTTGCTCTCAGCCACTTAAAGCGCACAGGCACTGTTCAGGGTAATTGATCTTTTGGGTCGAAGGATTATGTCAAGTCGTGCTCCTTTTTGTCGTGTTTAGAAGTTACAAGCAAATGTATGCACCAGCTGATAACAGGATATGTCCAATATATAGTGAAAAGCTCACTGCAGTAAAAAAATGCATTTATGTTTTCTGTTTATGCTTGTTGAAGGGCATACAAACCAAGGGTTTATAGTAATGATAAAGAACACTTTTTCTAACAGGGAGGGTATGTTTCATTCTATTAGATAGCCATCTAAATAAATAATGGGGGACACACATGAATTCTACTTACATATTCTTCTACTGAGCAACGTGACACACGTACTCTGAGTAGTGAGAGGAAGGACCATCTTCATCCCAGCAAAATATAGAGCTGATTTGGTGTGGAAATGGTTTGAGTCTCTCAGTATCTTCTCTTAACCTGTTTGCTATTTGAGGGGAAGTGAAGTTTACATTTAAATATAGAACATTTAAAGTCTCAGTCATTGAGTAAAATTTAGGCTTAGTAAATTTTTTTTGAGTAAAATTTAGGCTTAGTAATTTTTGGGGTTTGGAATCAACCTCAAAATAGAAGACAGGATTAAAAAGATGTGAAACATACACACAATGGAATATTACTCAGCAATCAAAAAAGATAAACTCATGCCTTTTGCAACAACATGGATGGAGCTGGAAGGGATCATGGTTAGTGAAAAAAGCCAGAAAGAAAAAGAAAAATACGAGATGGTTTCACTCATAGCAGGAACATAAGTAATCAGGAAAAAAAAAAGAGACAGAGAGAAATGTAATAAAGTAAAAATGGAAACAATGAACAACTATAAATCAGAGACATTTTATGGGGGTGAAAGTGGAATGGGATCAGAACTGGGTGGGAAAAATGCACAGGACTACAGTGATGGCATGTGGGTAAATTGGTGGTAGAAAGCCCATGGGGATTACAACTGAGATGAAAAAGTGCACAAAATGAGGAATGATGTAAAAAAAAAATAATCCCTTCTGTGGAAAAAACAAAAAATTTAGTTTTTCTTAGTGTGAGGGTGTCCATGCCACCATTATCATTTCTTGTCTCTCCCATTGCTAACTCCCTGAAACTCACTGCAGCATAATAAATCAGTATGTCAGAAAACTGCTTAAGACCAACCCTTCTCTGCCAGTTTGCTTTTCCAGTTTGCTTTTCGTACCCTGAAATGCGGACTTGTCCTTGGTCCATAACCAGGTCACGTCTTTTGTAGCCACTACATTGTCATGTTGAAAATGAGAATTTTTTTTTTTTGTAAATTATTTTGTTTACTTTTAGGATGACTGTTCTTCAGGGTTTCAGGTTTGGAGCTGTAGCAATTTTTAGTCTTAGAGAGTAAGATACAGGTGGCTTCAGCAGCCTCAAATTCTCCTTTTTGTTTGAAAAGGATTGAGCTACAATGGGCGACGTGGGGCCTGGTGGGCGCATTTCCAGGGGAGGGGAGAGAGCAGAGGGCAGGTGGTGAGACGTGTGTGCGCGTGCGCCCTCCAGAGGCACACATGTGCGGGAGCCTCTTTGCCCCTGGACATCCATAGAGAAGCCCATGAGCCAACTCTTCATCTGGAGGCAGAGAACCAGCTGCTTCTGCAGTGTAACTTTTTTTTTTTTTTGCCATGTGGGAGACCTCAGGTGCTCCACCTTAGGATGCTTTTTCTGGCAGCAGGGTTGCTATTAGAGAGAGGAAGGGAAATTTAGATAGGAGGGGGGCAGAAACATTGTTTAATATTGTTTCATGGGTGGGAAAGGAATGAAATATTTGCAGACAAAGCATCTGCCAGAAAAGTTTCTTCCTCTATAAAATTAGAACACAGTGTGAATGTGATCTTCACCATCTCTTTTGTTTTGAAACTGGTTCTTTGAAGATCAGCATAGGATTGTCACTCACTCTCTGGATGGTGTTCTTTTTAGTGTGTGTTATTACGAGATGCTCTTTTAACAGACACCCATGAAGCATATCTTCTGGTTAATAGCCGTGATGGTTCTCTTTCAAGGCACAGCTACAAAGACTGTCTTAAAACCAGAAGCCTTGCTTCATACTAAATATCATGTATCAGGTATGCTCACTTATATGTGGGACACAGAGGAACAAAACAAAGGGCCAGACAAACCAAACCCATACCAGACCCTTGGCATCTATCACAATGTGAAGGCATCCTGAAGGGGAGGTGGTGTGGTGTGATTGGGGTGGGGGTGGGGTGGGAGTGGGGGGGTTGGGAGCCTGGTAGGAAATGGTAAAGGATTACTGGGGCACTGGTGCTGGGCAGGGTGTGAGATACATTTGTAGTAGTTTAAACCTATAACCCCCAAAGCCAATACAACCCTGTAAACCAAGTAATAAACATTATTTGACTGATAAGAAAAACACCAAGTTTCTCACCCCTCACCCCCCACACCCTCACCAAAAAAAGAAGGTGAAAAACAGTCTGAGAGTAGACTGAGCCTGTGAGGGGGTGAAGGTGGAGGTGAGGAAGAACACAGAGCAGGTTTAGTACAATAACTGAAATGGAAGAGCGAGGCACTCAGGTCCAAGGAAGCTGTGTGTTAAGGACCCTCCAGGGTTCTAGACTGATCGCTTTTCAGCGCTTTCTGAAGGATTCAAGTTTGCCATGGTTTTCAGGGCACAAATGTGTTAGCAGGGCTGACTTACAGGGGAGCATCCTGCAGTTACAGATTGTCATTTGATCACCAGACTTCATTTCCCCAGCATCATCCTCTCTCCAGCTCTCTAAGCAGCTTTATCTTCTCCCTGTCTCACTCCTCTGTGCGTCTGTGATGGCCCTTTGCTTTAGAAGGAACTGTCTTCTCTCTGCCACGTGTCTCGTCCCTCCGTCTCCCTGCCTCTCCTGTGCGGAGCCCTTCTGTTCACTCCTGCTCTCTGCCTGGATCAGCTGCTTCTGGCAGAGGAGGCTTTAGACTTGGAGCAGATGGGGACGTGGGTAGTCCTGCCCCCAGCGTGTGCAGTCACAGGACAGTTCCTTGCCATGGGCCTTGGCACCCTCCCCTGACCTTTACTCACAACCACAGCGACGGCCCCCATCCTCAACCTCATTGCTGCCCTTTGGCAGTGGACCATTAAGAGTGATTACTTTGACGTAGATTTATCGGGGAAATCTCTTAGGGTCAGTGCCATGGGGGGGAAAGGGAAAGAAGGATGACTGGACATAGGGTTGTGAGGCTGCCTCAGTGACCCCCCCCCCCCCCGCCACCTGCCTGATCTTGCCATGCTCTTTGGTGTGTTTTCCCTTGGGGGAAATGGGCACCCTGGAGTGGGTGCTGCATTCCAGAATGTAGGAGACTTGTCAGGGCCCACAGGGGACTGCATTTGGACACTGCTGTCTCCCAAAAAAGCACCCCACAGCTGAGGCAATAGTCCCTTACACCCAAGTTACAGAAGGGCAGTGCCTCCCAGAACTCCCTTGTTAAAACCAACTGGAAGTGTGTCCCAATGTAGAAATTGGAAGTTTGCATCAATGTTTGTTTGCTGCAGTCGAAAAGCCATTCTTGAAAGAATAGCGAAAATGCCTGTCCAATTAAGTAGAAATGCAATTTACACAAACATCCCAATGTCAGTTAATACGAGATGAATTTATTTAATAGATAGTAGAATATTAACTGTATTTCAATCATTTCAGTAGAATGCATAGTGATTTTTATCTCCTGTAACTGCTGTGATGCTGAGTGGATATGTATTACTAAACTGGGGGAAAATTTATGTTAGGAAAGAAGAGTAGTCAAGAGTGAAATATCATAGGAAATACAGATTGGGGGGAGAAAAGTAAAGATTATTTTAAAACATTTCAAAGCAGAACACAATTCTAGATATGAAAAGTCTCCCTAGAAGTCACTTATTTCCAAATGGCCCAGCATCTCCTGGTGCCACGTACTGTCCTCTGTAGACGGGAGGGAGATGTCTCCATGACGCCGTGCACCTCTGAGTCCCTTCTCACTTAATATAGTTTTTAATAGCTTTTAATTTTTTTCTGCTTAAAGTTTTATACATTTTAGAAAAAGTATATGTGGAAAGATGGGCTTTTCTTCTAGCTGTCAGTGGTTCCCAAGAGGACTTTCCCTACTCCCTTGGGCTTACTCTTTTCTTTTCACACTACACAGGTCTCAAACATGCGGTCCATGCTAGATGATCTTACTTTTAAAATCAGTCATAGATAGAAGTAGGGAGAGAATAGCTGTGAAGTGAATCTGCTTAATTGTGAGTTTTTACCAGGTATCCAGGCACACAGTTGGTAAAGGATTACTATGTAAGTGTCTGTTATTTAGAATCAACATCTAGCTCCCCTCTTGATCTTCTGTATATCTGTATATTTAATTCTTATGACAGCTCAAAGAGCTAGGAGATTCTTTTGCTCAGGTTAGGGCTCTTAGAGTGTCTAAGCACTTTGCTTAAGACTATATAGCTTGGACCTTGCTTAGCTAACTTTTGAAATCAGGTTTTTTCCCCCTCTTTTTCTCTTCTCTCTAAAACCTACAGCCCAACACTTGATGTTCTTTCTGCTCTTCCCAGCCCGTCTTCTAGATGGATGGCTTCCTCAGCTGCAAAGACTCTGCTTCCCACTTCTTCCAAGAGTCTCAAGAAAGTTTAGTCCAGAACAGTAGGTCTTTACTAAAGAGCACTGATTTAACTTCAAGTGGTTTTTTAGGTCAGATAAAAACATTTTTTAAACTAAGACACTTCATAAATGTTGTTTGGTTTCAGAAATAGTTTCAACCACAAGTCTTAGTACTCATGTATCTCTTGAAGATACCTGTTGAGTTGATCTTCACTTACTGCCAGGGATTTGAGATGGCCTTCTTGAATCTGTTTTACCTCTTTCTGTATATTTCTACGAAAGGATCCTTCCTGCCCACACACTCTCCCTCTTTTACTAGCTCTCTCCATCTAAGGAGGATGATATCCCAGTGCTTTAAGTTGGTTCCTGAGGTTGTCGTAGTCTGCTTTAGATGTTTCCTGCTCTGCCTCTTGCTGTTTCCCAGTGATAGTGAACAGCTGTGTCGTCTTAGACACATTCTCACTGTACATTCATAGCTGGTTTATCATTAGGATGAATGTATGACACAAATATGCATGCATTTGAAAGTCAAAAATACTTAATGGGCTAAATCTATATTGCACCTCTAATAAAATATTTAATTTTGTAGATATTTTAATAAGCCTTTTTTTCCTAGTAAACTTCAAAAAGCCTCTCTGACAATTAGGGTTACTACCTATTAATAGTTAAGTAACAAAAATTCAGATTAACTGACTGAGAAAGAAACAAAAGTGGAGAGAAAAATGATGAGAAAAGGTCATATTTCTGCTTTTAAAACTGGCTCGTACCTTGCCTCATATTTGATTATCTTTATACTTGCCTTTCAAGAATCTACTGAGTGGAATGCATTTAATAAATATATGTGTGTTATATGTTTATATAAACATACCTGTATTGGAATGATAAATATATTTCCTAGACCACAACGTTCCAAACATATGATTGCTTTGCTTTCATTCGTTACAAACTTTTAGTTTGACTTTCCAAACTTTCAGTGAACATAACAAGTGTTGGTTCATTATAATACATTTACTGTATTTTATTCCTACAGTTGCATTTTAGCAACTTTAATGATTACTATTACACCTTTCAGTGATCTCTGATGTACCAACTTAAATGGTTCAAATATTCATCTGCTAACTGTATACATTAATATATTTCAGAAAGCTCTATGGACATGATGTATGCATAATGTAACAGAGCTGCACAATAAGTCTGTGACTTTCTTATAGTTTTCCAGGTTACTTCCATGAGGTTATAATACATACATAAATGTATGCAATATTTGCCATTGATTTGACTCCATAGAGGCAGAAGACTGATTCTGGATTTGGTATGAATTGGAACCAAAGGCATTTTCTATTTTAGAGGTTTGCATTTCCCAAAGACACCAATCACATAGTGGATGGAGGACCTTGCACAGCTCAGCGTGGAGTCAACTCTTGCTCTTTACATGACAAAGTGACTCAGAAACCCTTGGTTTTACCCAGCAGTGATGTGAATGGTTTCTGGCAGCAGGAAGAGCTACCTTGAGATAACAGGACAGAATCAATACTTAGTGTCAACTCACAAATTGTAGTAATAATGTCTACAGAATGTCCCCACTTTTTCTCCATTCCATTTCCTCTAATTATACATTTGAGCTTCAGAATCTGATGCCTCAAGGTTAATATACTAAGTTAGTTTCTTCTGTTCACTCAGTTTCTCATGAGGAGTGTCTACCAGTGGCCAACCAAGGAAACCAAGCAAGATTTATAGACTATTAGCATAGAAGGGCGCTACAGAAATCACCTGTGTGATAGATGAACACCGGATCTTCATGTAACACCCATTCTAAATGGTCATCCAGGAGCTCTTTGAACACTTAGGTGGCTATGATTTTATTGCTGCAAAATGCAGCTCTTTCATATTTCTTAGGTTAGCCTAAATATACTTCCTCTAACTCCAGCAAGCAGTTCTTGTTTGGTTCTCTGCGGATGTATTACTGTCTTGATATCACTTCCATCCATCAGCTCTTTCCATTTTTGAAAATTACCTACTGTCTCTTGCTTGTCTTTTCTCTGGGGTCGTCTGCAAATATCCTTTAGCAGATGACTGTATGCACCCACTCACTGATTTGACCAACACAGACTCAAGAGCTGTTATTTTCACATTCATGCTGAACACTTGCTCTTGTAATGAAATGAGAATGAGTGTTTTTGGTAATGATGACATGTATTGATTCCTACTGAACTTGAACATGGCTGATTGAAGGTTAAACTTGTATTCTAGTGCCTCACATTCCTCTATCTGACACTTGCATTGTTTTCATTTGGACCTAAGTGGAGGGCATTTTAAACCTTGATTTAATCCACTTGTTTTCAACTTACTATTACAGTTTTTCTTTAAGATTTTTATTTATTCATACAGAACTGGGGTACAGGCCAGAGATGCAGAGGGTGATAGGATTCACCAGAGATAGAACGGGGAGCAGAACAGGCAGATCGACGAAGTACACTGCTGAGTGGAGCAGCGGGCAGTTCAGGAGAGGTCTGCCGCGCCATGTGGTCACCTCTGGGGCAGGCGGGGATTGAACTCATGAGGAAGTGGCTTTAGCTTCTTAGTGCAGTGCTTTAACCCGCTGTGCCACCAGGGAGGGGGTCCCCATTACAGTTTTAAGATTTGATGGAGTCACTCACTGTATTAGTTATCCTTCTTTGTTTTATGGTATCTTTTCTTATTTGCATTTTAAAAACATGCTGTCTCTGGATTTTCCTGAGTCACTGACAAAAATATTTACTGATTGAGGCAGCAACAGAGCAGCAAGGAAATTAAGGTCCTTTTTCTGTTAGTTTTTTAATTAAATTTTTAGTTTTTTACAACATTCTTCATTTTGTGCATTTTTCCATCTCAGTTTTAATCCCCATGGGCTTCCCACCACCAGTTCACCCGTGTGCCATCACCATAGTCCAGTGCACTCTTCCCACTCCAGTTCTGATCCCATTCCTCCTTCCATTCCCATAAAGTGTCTTTGGTTTATAGTTGTTTATTGTTTTCATTTTTGCTCTATTATATTTGTTTGTCTCCCCCCCCCTCCCCAAATCTCTTATGCTCCTGCTATGAGTGAAACCATCTGGTATTTTTCTTTTTCTTTCTGGCTTATTTCACTAAACATTATCCCTTCCAGCTCCATCCATGTTTCTGCAAAAGGCATGCGTTTCTTTTTGATTGCTGAGTAATACTCCATTGCATATATATTCCACATATTTTTAATTCAGTCTTCTATTTTTGGGCATTTGGATTGATTCCACATCTTCCCTATTGTAAAAAGAGCAGCAAGTATCCTTTTGAATCAATGTTTTTGTGTCCCTTGGGTAGATACCTAGGACTGGGATTGCTGGGTCATATGGAAGCTCTGTTTTCAGCCTATTGAGAAACCTCCAAACAGCTTTCCATAGGGGTTGTACCAGTTTTCATTCCCACCAGCAGTGTAGGAGAGTTCCTTTCTCTCCACATCCTTGCCAGCATTTGTTGTTGCTAGTTGTTTTAAGATGTGCCATTCTCACTGGTGTGAGATGGTATTTCATTATGGTTTTAATTTGCATTTCCCTTATTAAAAGTAATGTTGAGCATTTTTCATATGTCTGCTGGCCATCTGTATTTCTTCTTTGGAGAAGTGTCTTTTTAGCTCTTCTGCCCATTTTTTGATGGGGTTATTTTTGTTGGGTTTAGCCAGCTCTTTATGTACTTTGTGATCAGTCCTTTGACCTTCGTATTGTGTGCAAATGTTTTCTCCCAATCAGTAGGGTGTCTCTTTGTTTTGTGTAGTGTCTCTCTTGATGTACAGAAGCTCTTTAACTTGCTGTAGTCCCAGCTGTTTATCCTTTTGTTCCCTGTCCTTGCTTTGGGTGATGTATCTTTAAAGATATTATAGAGATGTCTGTCATGTAGAGTTTCGCCTACCTTTTCTCTATATATTTTATGGTTTCGGGTCTTATGTTTAGTTCCATAATCCTTTTGAGTTGGTTTTGTGCAAGGTAGTAGTCTAGTTTCAATTTTTTGAAGGTGTAAGGTTTTGTGCAAGGTAGTAGTCTAGTTTCAATTTTTTGAAGGTGTAAGGTAGTAGTCTAGTTTCAATTTTTTGCATGTAGCAGTCCAGTTTTCCTGCACCGTTTGCTGAACAAACTTTGTTTCATTGCATATTCTTTGCTCCTTTGTCAAAAATTATCTGTTCATAAACCTGTGGGTTTATATCTGGGTTTTCTATTCATATCCATTGGTCTGTATGTCTGATCTTGTTCCAGTACTGTGTGGTTTTGACTATTATGGCTTTGTAGTATAGTTTGAAGTCTGGGATTGTGACACTTCCAGTCTCTTTCATTTTAGTCAGGAGAGTTTTGGTTATTTGAGTTTTTCTGTGCTTAGACTCTGCAATTAACTAGGATTCTTCAACTGACTAAAATTTTTCATGAAGAACTAGAATTGTTCGTGTGAATATATACATAATTCACTGTGTGTGTGCACCTGTGGTGTGATAAATCAATCACAAGAGTGGCTTTTTTCCCTTCAGTGGTGGCGATTAGAGAAGTATAGAAGAAATGACTGGAAAGGGGCAGGAAGGGACTTTCTATGTTGAAATTAGTTTTGTGGATGACACTTTTGTTAAAACTGCTTCAGTCTTTCCTTTACAACTGGGGCATCTCACTGTATTTAAATTACCTCACAATTACAAAATTAGTATGTAAATTCATGTGTTGCTTGGATTACCAACTATTAAGAATTAAAGATCAGTTTTGCAAATTTAAAATCTAGAGATTTGGAATAGTGAAATGACTCTGTCAGTATTTGACAGTGATGGAATCCAAAATAAGCTGTAGAACTCAAACACTGTTTTGTATGAATTGCCTTTTCAATTCATCCCCAGAAAAACACTTCGTGAGCATGTGGGATGGGAATAATTTTCTCCTGCGCAGTCTACTTGATATTCAAGAAGAGATGGAGAATAACTACTCTATCACAGCTACACATTTTTTTTGCAGGATTGTTCTGCTTCTAAGCCCTTGGAAACTTGGTGTCTGTAAGGGGGCTGTCAGTGTTCTGTATTCAATCAGTGTTTCCTTAGATTAAAGAAAATTGGGAGTCACATGATCTATGTGGCCCACTAAGTGGCCTTTCTCTACCATTCATTTCTGGGACTTGACCTCACAGAGGTGATGCTGGTCCTGCCTTGTGTGTGGACTATGATGATTTGATACATTCTGGGATGGTGGTGGCCCTTCAAACAGACGCAATGAAGCAAAAGTCATATGTCAGAGCAGTGGTGAGTGTGGGCACATGCCCTCCTTGTCATTTTGAAGTAATACCTTACAACTCAGTGGCATTTTCTGTCTTTCATGACTGTTTTGCACTTAATAGTTTCACCCAGCATGGTAACATAGTAGGATTAAGATTCTGACATGGGGTGTTAATGTCACTGGTGAAGACTAACTGCTCTTCTCTAAACACTTCACTCAGTTCAAAGCCTGCTTCAAGATTGATCACTGCAGAAATTCCTCCTCACCCTGAAAGACTTTTCCCAGTTAAAAATAATCCCTCAGCAATTTTGTATACTGGTTATGCGATCCTTTTCCTATCTCATCTGTTTTGTTTTTGTTCTTAGCATTTCTCATGGATGTGTTTTATGTTTTCCCAGCTCTGTTGTAAATTTGTCTACTGTCCTTAGGACTCCTGACTCCCCATGTACCTACTACAGAGCAGATGGACATAGGCTACTTCATAGATAACTTGCTGAATAAGGGCTGCCTTTATTTATTAATTATTTCATTCATATATATATTTCTTAATTTTGTACATCTTTTCCATCTCAGTTGTAATCCCCATGGACATCCTACCATCAATTCACCCGTGTGCCATCACCATAGTCCTGTGTGCTCTCCACACTCCACTTTTCATTCTGTTACCCTTTCTGCCCCCATAGAATGACTCTGGTTTATAGTTGTTTGTTGATTTTCATTTTTACTTTTACGATTACTTTTTTTCTGATCCCCTAAACTCCTGCTATAAGTGAAATCATTTGGTACTTTTTTTTCTTTCTGGCTTATTTCACTAAGCATGATCCTTTCCAGCTCCATCCATGTTGCCACAAATGGAATGAGGTTATCTTTTTTGAGTAATATTCCATAGTGTATATGTACCACATCTTCTTGATCCAGTCATCTATTTTTGGGCATTTGGGTTGATTCCACACCTTCCCTAATGTAAATAGTGCAGCAATAAGCATAAGGGTGCACTTGTCCATTTGAATTAATGTTTTGTGTCCTTTGGGTGGATATCTAGGAATGGAATTGCTGGATCATATGGAAGCTCCATTTTGAGCAGTCTGAGAAACTTCCAGTTTTCCATAGTGGTTGTACCAGTTTGCATTCCCACCAGCAGTGTAGGAGAGTTCCTTTTTCTCCACATCCTCTCCAACATTTGTTATTGCTGGTTTTTGTTTTTTTTTTTTTAATATGTGAAAGGCTGCCTTTAAACTCAACTGCTATGATACAAACAAAATGCATAGTAGTGTGTAGGCCATTAAAGGTGTGTGTGGCTCATTCAAGGTGATAAAACTGCTTGCATAAGTTCGCTGACAATAATTGAGTAAATTCATTATGTGATTAATCATTGATCCCTTATCTTCAGTACACAATTTTGATTTTTTTTAGCACCAGAATTCTTAAATTTTAATCCATCCCAAAATTGATGAAGCAAAAATCATTAAAAGCTCAAGAGAAAAAGACACCTACTTATAGGGAAAAAATTGGCTTTATACCTGGGAAGAAATAATGTAAATTCAAAAATTACATTTAAGGCTTAGCTCTCTCACTTATCTCTTTAAAAAAGTTCATGTAAATGTCCAGTGAAAACCAATAGGTTTGGTTTTGCCCTTGAAATGGTACCTGTAAGGATTCCCAAGTGTACCCCAGGGATGTACATACTCTGGAGGTGTCCTCAGGAGGTTCTGTCAGTGATTGGGTAAAAGTAAAAATCTTAGCATCCTTCCTCCCAAATGTAAGAGGGAAAGACAGAAGGGTAGAAGAAACTATTCAAATTTTGTCTTATGTCCATATGGCTTGTGGTTATAGGTTTAATTAGTACCTTTTTTTCTGTATTTGGTAGGATTTCTGAGACTTACTATCAATCTTTGGAAATTTGTAGGGTGATGGACTTTTGAGGAGCAACTTGGATGTGCGCCTTAGCCAATTACTGGGTATGTAGAGTGAGTTGCCCACCCTTCTGTGAAGGGTTATGTGATCTAGCACAGTATATGGACTGTGATGTGCTCTTGGCAAAGGCAGATTCCATGATTCCCTTATCCCTTTGGTTCCTGATTTATTAGTTTTGCTTTTCATAAATATGTTTTTAAGTTACACAAATTTATATTTAGTTTTTGAAAAAAATTAGAAAATTTGGAAAGTGTTAACAAAAACAAACCAAATTTCCCTTGATGAAGAGGGATACTTTTAATATAATGAGATCCAAATTTTTAGAGAAGCCTTATGAAGATGTCTTTTTTACTTTTCATAATTCACTTGTTCTTTAGTCTTTTTTCCCCAAATGTCTCCTCTGGCAGGCATTCTTCCAGATGTTGGCAGTAAAGTAATCAGAATTTCTGTCTTCTTGGATCTTATATTTGTTGGAGGAAGGCATGTGAACTAAACATGCATAGAGTAGAATGTGACATAGTGATATGTCAACACTGAAATAGAAAGCAGGTACATGGAGTCAGGACGGTCTTTCTTCTGAGAGGGGTAGTAGAGGTTGAGGTAACTTCGCTCCAGAAGTCAGGGAGCAAGTCAAGGATCAAAGAATGAAAGAATGGCTGTTAGAGGAACAGCTTGTCTCCTGAGGGTCTCTCCTGGGACTGAACAGCCCATGTCAGCTGGACAGTAGCTCTCCAAAGCCCTTGCTCTGTACTGGAGCTAGAACACTGCACATCTGTTGTCTCCTTAAGCACCAAATTTAATCCAGGTCTGTACCCTGTCACCTCTTACTCTATGTTAGAAGCTTCATGAAGTTTTGACCTTACATTAATGTTTTTGTTTTCTTGGCAAACAAAAACATCCCTTATATAACCCAGGCCGTCAGCTGCTGGGAGGAAGCTCTGCTCCAGAGAACATTCGAATAGAAAGCTGCTCCTGTTCTCGAGAACATGGGTGTTTTCCAGCAAGAGGAGGTTTGCGAGGCTCTGCTGAGCAGGGATGGGATATGGGGCGACTTCCTGAGTCACGTCTTTATGACATACCTTCATTTTGTTTTAAATGAATTATTACAGCGATGCGCTTTTTTCTCCTTCAAATCAATGTATAAAAATATGATTTTTGAAATAAGAATGGTTTTTGTATTATCAGTTTGTTTGACTTCTCTTGTTATAAAACATCAAGCTAACTTGAGTGGTCCCAAACTATTTATTTGCTATAAACACAGAGCTCTTAGAATCAAGTATCTCTAATTTTTTTTTATTACAAAAGTTTATTTTTACATCATTTTGTACATTTTTTTTCCATCTCAATTGTAATCCCCGCGGGTTTCCCATCACCAAGTCACCCATGTGCCATCACCATAATCCCGTGCATTTCCCTCCCCCCCACCCCATTTTTGATCCCATTCCCCACTCCACCCCCACAAAATGTCTCTGGTATATCTCTAATTTTTTATAAATGCCAAGATGGTTTCAGAAATGTTTATTTGGAATCTAAACAGAAAACTCAAATCATCTTTTTTTTTTCTTATGCGCTCCTAAAAGAAAAATATTTCTAACATATGAAAGATAGACAGGTTATATGTTAAATAAAATAAAGCACTCGTGGGCACAAAGTAAATTGCAATCAGGTAAGATTCTGTTAAAGCCTTCTCCACTCCTGTAAATCCACAAAGATGTGAATGGTTATTGAAGCCCATTATCATCACCAGCAGTGAAATGACTTTGGAGAAAGGAACCTTTAAATGATGGATAGCTCAGCTTTAGGGTTAGTGCAGATTTCGTATTGCTTTTCAGGTCACTTCTCTGAAACTGGTAAGGGAAGCTTGGCTCCTGGAAGCCTCAGAAACAAAGCAGTGTGTTTCCAGATCCCACTCACTATTTCTGGGAGAGATTTACTCTGCTTGTCTTGCTTTTGGCTTTTCGTCTTGAGGGAATTAGGGTTAGCTAAAATATCTATGTGGCCATGTAATAGGAGAACCTGAGAAGTTCATCTGCTTTTGTTTGCTGAGCATTTCCTTCCTTCTACTTTACAGTAAATAATTTCCTCTTTATCAAATACTTCCACTTTAACATACTTCATGCATAATCCAAGTTCTGGCTGCTGGGGTAAAAGAAAAGACTTGGAAAATTTTAAATTATAGGATAATAGATAATTTGTACTTATATGTATGTAGACAACATATTAATATATATTAAATATATATACATATAATATATACACATATACATATAGTTACATATATACATGTAAAATAAGAGCATTTATATGATAACACTGTAGCCCTATCACAGAAAACTTTTCAATAGTATTAACTCATCATGGTTGGGAAGAGAAAGGTAGAGTTTCTTCTTCCAGTGTTGAAAACTGATCACCTCTGATTTATTTCAGTAGTCTAGAATGAAAAAAATTTCTGGTAAAATACTGCTACCAAGAGCCTTGCAGGTATATGATTTTTGTGGAATTTGACTTAGGTTTTTCAAGCTGCCACAGTTTATGGTTTAAGCTCTTATCACCCCCACCAAACAACTCCAGCAAATATAGCATGTTTTAATTTGAGACCGAGTTGGCCATGCCAAGAGATGGGGGTGGGCATATAAGGATGCTGTGTGGCTGGAGTGCGCCCGCCCACTTCCTTGACAACATGTGGAGCACATTATTATGGTCCTGGGCTCTAGATTTTAATTTCTTGGTGACAGGATCTCTATCTGGGGAATGAATTGTCTGGGCTTACTTTCTGGGTAATGATCATTTGGATGAAACGATTATTTTCCATGCAAACCTAAATAAGTTGCAGACACAGTGGGTGCCAAGGGTTTCTGTATGCACCGGGGGCAAGAAAAACAGAGGAGCCTGTTCTGTGTTAGTGGTAAGAAAGCATCTCCTGGAAGCTGACACATCTACATACTTAAATCCAGACTCAGATTAACAGAGTAGTTGACACTGACAGCGGCAAACCATCTCCAGCAACCAAATGTGCACCCTGCCCTGGTAAGTAACTGGGAGGATTTAGAAAGGCTCAGTGGCCACAGTTGTTTGAGAACTACACACAGTGAAGCATTCTGTCTAGAGGTTGTTCTGGTAGCAAATAGGGCTGTCTCATGTCCTTTGTCTCCACCTCATCCAGACATGGAGAAGACTTGCATCTCTTCTTTACCCCCTCCCCACCCATTTTTTTTTGGCTCACAGGAGTAGCAAAAAGCCTCTACTCTCAGACTGGATACCCGTGCTAATTTCTGCCTGGAAGATGGCAATTTAGAAAAAAATGTTACTTGCCTACTCAAATATGTACTACTTGAGTAGTAGATACGAATTTTATATACATGTGAGATAATTAATTTTAGAAGGCATTTCACCTTTCACACTGCACCAGTAATAGTTTCCCATGGAAGTCTGCACAAGACCATCCAGATTGTCTTAAATCATCCTATAAGCATTTCCTCCTCTTTGTTTGCCTTTCAACCCTGTAGGTATTCCCACAGTTTATATCCTGCACTTGGGGCTGATGTTTTATCTCACCCCATCTTATTTCCATTTCCCTTTCTCTTGGTCTGTGCCCTGACACACTTAGGGAGAGATCAGTCCTCTGCCAGATATTTTGGCTTTTGCTGGAGGCAGAGCTCCCTGGACACCCACGAAGCAAAGACCACTATTCTGAAAGGGAAAGAGACAGTTGTTCTTTTGAATCCTTGTTGCTTGAGGCAGGAATTTGGAAGGGAGAGATGACAGCTCTGCTGGAGAATGTCAATTCTTTTTTAAGTCTCAGTGTCAGAACCTCAGTGCAGCTGTTACTGGTGGGTGCAAGGAGTCAAGACATAGTTTTCTTCAACAGACAGTGAGAAGCCAAACCCTAGAGAAGATGCAGAAGGGGGAATGAACCCTCATTCAAAGTGATTGTGTTTCTGCATGAAAAGATCCATGAAAGCCAGTTCCCAGCAGCACTGCTCACAGTAAATAAGCAAGTCATGGAACCAACATAAGTTCCCACCAGTAGGCAACTGGTTAGAGAAATTATGACCAGATCCTCAGTGGGCTACTCAGCTATTAAAAAGGATGAAACTGCCTCTTGAGACAACGTGAATGGGTCTCGAGGTGATTGTGCTGAGTGAAAGAAAGTCAGAAAGGATGGATACTGGATGGTTTCACTCATCTATTGGTATATAAATAACCAAAGAAAACAAACTGGCAAAGCATAGCAAAAATAGCTCTTAGACTGTGAAAAATGCAGTGGTTACCGATGGAGGGGAGGGAGGGAGGGACAGTGTTGGCAATCTCCAGGTGGCCACCCTGGAGCTGGGGGGCTGTGGGGCAGTGGGCTTGTGGAAAGGTGAAGCTGATCCCCACACTGTGTAGTAACATGAGCAACTGGCAAATAAAGTTTGAGGAAAAAAGGGTTGTATTCATCACCAATTTGTTCCTGTAATTACCTCAAACATAATTGTGTTTTGTGTGGCTTCTGAATCATGGCTTTCTCTTCCAAGGTGAATGAAGAGATAGACATATATTGGCTAATACTTGCTTTCTCAAGGTGAATTTGTGTAAATCCTCACAAGCTCTATTTGGAAGTATTTATTACCGAAGCAAAGTGAAAAGCCCTTGCCTTGAGGACAGGATTAGGGCGGGAGTCACTCATTGTTTTCATGAGATCTCTACATCCTCACTGGCAACTCATTTTATTGTAAACACGTTTTCTTGCATTATAACAGTGAGAGCACATTGGTGGCCAGTGATAACAAGTGACTGTGTTATAGAAGGACTAGTCAAGGAAGCTGTCAGATCTATCTGCAACTTCCCCTCCATCCAAGCTTGAAATCATTTTCTAAGGAAAGTACACTGTTAGGTTTAAGATCTGGTCCATATTTTGAGATATCTGCGGTATCTTAAGTTCATCCACAAGGCAAGAGCCAGGGCAACCTGGATGATATCCCTAATCCCTTCTTTTTCTCATTTTTAGGTTGGTTGTGATGCTCTGGGTCCCCCACCCCTTTCTCTGTTGTGTTTGTGTTGATTTAGGGTCTTTTCCTTCTAGGAAACAACGTGATGAGAACCATCCACGGGGTGGGAGAGATGATGACGCAGATGGTGCTTAGCCGAGGCTCCATCTTCCCCATGAGTGTGCCTGACATCCAGCCCAGCATCCACCCCAGCAAGCAAGGGAGCCCGGTGGAACAGGAGGACGTGACCGTCATGGACACTAAGCTGAAGATTATTGAGATTTTACAGGTGTGTCTTACCGGGGAGCTACTTCACATATAATCTTTGTGCCGAAGGATTAACAACTTCTACTTCTTACTCCAAATCACTGTGTTAGTAATCTGGAATGCTGTTGATTTAATTTTAATTATTTTAACTGAATGACAAGCTTGGTTAAAAATCTCAGTTGAAAAGAAATGTTGTTCAATTGATTAATTACATTTCCTCATTCCCATTCAGAGTGTCAACGATGATATCTGACAAATGTGGAGTGCTTCGGGGTCAACAAAATCTCATATGAATTTTTTTCTTATAGCCTTGACCCTGGCTACCTGTAACTTTATTTAAGAAGGATGTCAAGAGCCAAAACTGATGCTTTGATTCCAATTCTTTTCTTATTGACTTGAATAATTGAATGGACATATGATTTCATGTATCTAGATTTGTGGTTGTAGCAGAAACTCAAAATTTTATTACTAAGGTGAACATTAATAATTGGTTTCAGTGTTTTCTATATGTGACTATCTCTAGTTTTTTTTCCAATAGGCTAGGATAATACATATATTTTAAAATTAACCTAGGCTGATACTTAGCTTTGTCAATTTAAAAGAGAGAAATTATTATTTTATGCCTGCCGGCTTAGTGAAGAAATATCCCATTACTGTAACTAAGGATCCCCAGCTTTTTTTCTTTTAAATTACAGAAAGTAGTTCTATGATACTTTAATTATAGCACTTATTCCAGATTTGTAGTACAGAGCCTGGAGTTTTCAAGGATCTATTAAGATTCTGGATACAGTTAACCAAGTCTTTCATCATCATTTCAAGTAGACTCAGCTGCCAGGGGTAGGTTGTTAGCCTAACATTTTTTAAGTAATTCAATTTAGAATCATAAAAGGGTTCACCATTCCCCTGGGACTTCGAAAGGCTGAGCCCTGAGAAGCATCAGCAGACCAGTCACCACCATGGACATGACCCAGAAGCTCACATTGCTATCTTTAAACTGAGGGAGTGCTCACCTGCCCTATGGACTGAATGGGCCCTCAGCTTAGCATCTTCCTACTCCTGGGATAACCTCTAGGTTATGGGGCCTCCTTTAGCCCATAGTTACAGGAATACACTGTAAAGGACCCACCTCAAACTGCTGAAAAACAGTGGTGGGAAACCAGTAGCTGCAGCTGAGGGCTGGCTGGTTTTGGCTGCCGCTGTGGGTCTCTGTAGGTCTTCCTAGTTGAGCCTGTGTTCACTCTGCTTTTTGTGCCTCTGTCTGTTCTTCTGAGCAAAACTTTGTAGCCTTTCTCTGATGAAGTCCCATCCCAGCTCTCTGTCCGTTGCTCATCCCCTTCATGGGTCTTCCTGCCTTTGCCTACTGCTTTGTGTTCTTCTTTGCTTTTTTTAAATTCTTCCTTCAAAAGTTTATTAAACACATCCGTTTGTTTTTTGTCTATACCACACGTGAGCAAAATCTTCCAGTGCCTCCTTCCTTCTGATTCACATCTCTGAGCATCATTCTCTGCTAGGTTCTCCCGTGCTGTTGCAGTGGCAGAACTCCATCTTTTGTGTAGCCGAGAATGATCCTATCATGTATTTAGATGACATCTTCACGGGTCCGTCGGCCCCCAGGTAGTTTACAGCACTTGGCTATTGTGAGTAATCATTTGATGAGTAGAGGGTGCATAGATCTCTTTGAATTGGTGTTTTTCTTCCTTTGGTAAATACCCAGAAATAGAATAACTGGGTCATAGGGGATTTCTGGTTTTACTTTTTTGCAGAATCTCCATATGGCTTTCTACTAGGGTGGCACCAATTTACCTTCCTTTTATTTTCCTTCCTCATTCTCTCTCTCTCTCTTTATGGTTTTCTCTCAGCTTTATTTCACTGCCTTTAATTTTGTTCGTTCCCTTTGTGTTTTGGTTATATCGATACAACAGAATTCCCGGAGTACTGATCTTCAATACGTGTGAATTCAGGTTTTATTATTTTTTTCTACATATGCTCAATAAAGAACCTCATATTTTGCACTCTTGCTCTGCCAAGAATAAATCCAACAGTCCTTTGTTAGTGCTTACTGCCCATGATCTGGCTCCTGCTTCGAAAATCCCCATTAAGTAGACTCTGTCCATGCAGGGTGTGATGAAACGCTCACCTCAAGTTAATGAAGAGTCTGGTGTTTGTTTTCCTCCAGATTATGTGCTCTTCAAAGGGAGCTCTTGTGTATATGGCACCTCCCTCAGTAGCTGGCTTAACAAATATTTGTTGAACTTAACTGAACAGAGCTGACAAGGAGCATATACTTTTGCAGAGGAGAAAGAATGAACAGAAGGGAGGGAGATTGATTCAGTGAGATTCAGCTTTGGGCCTATAGGTATTAGGTATAAATAATGTGTTGGGTGAGCAAAGGGGAGAAAAATTGATTTGCACTGGGGAACCAGGGAAAGCTTTATTAAAAAAGGGATTTAAACGAGACCTTGGAGGTATCTTGAAAGCTGGTTATTATGGGATGGAGGAGAAGAATATCCAGGGTAACATGGACACTGAACAAATGTGCGCAGATAAGAGAGTACAGGCACTCCATGGTGCCTGCTGGAGCTGTTGGAACAGAGAAGGGTAAGAGTGTGAAAGAAAAGGGGTTGGGAGGGAAGCCCAAGAGGGAAGCCCAGGAAGGAGGGAACAAAATTTGATACCAGAATAGTGACAGATGAGGTTAGATAGTATCACAAAATACCAAGTTTTCTAAAACCTGAGTGTTCATTATTTACTGTCCAAAAAAGACACTTGAGAGCTCAGAGGCTCTCACATAGCCTAGGGACAGTGCCTAGACTGATGTGCCTTACACTGCTGGGATGGCCAGCGCCCTGGGAGGCCACTTCTCACCCCAAAGTCACTAGCACCTGCTACCTTTTCCTCTTTTGCTCCCGGTTTGTATTCTGCTCCATGTGCTTTTGACCTCTGTGATTTTCAAATTATGTGAACAGTGGTGGGTTTTGTTTCTCAGCTCTTTCGTTGATATCTTCGTGTGTGAAGTCTTCATAGAATTGGGACCTTGTTGGCCCTCAGTTTCTGTCAGTGTCAGTTAAAGGGAACAAGGTCAATGGCTAGGACCCATGGAAAACAAGCTCTAAATGAGGCAAACCCCTGCTATGTAGATGCTATTGCTTCAGCTGCCTCTTGGAGCCAAGACCCAGGACTGTGGACCAGCCAGTGTCCACACAATGGTAGGTGAAACCTCAGCTCCACATGAGTGAGGGGCAGACCTCCAGCCTCCTCTCACAGCTGCTGGAAGCTCTGCAGAGTGCTGAGTGTGCCTGCCAGCACCACCTCCCCACTCCGACCCAACGCCACCTCCACCTAGACTACTCAGGGAACTAACCCTGGGAGCCACATTTCCTCCTCTCCAATAACTGCGCTGGGATTTTCCTGCCATTGGCTGACAGATTTGCATGCCCTCTCTTGGTCTCTTGGCTAACGAGCACCTTTGGAGCCGGAGCATCCAGAGTTACAAACGCCATTTTCTCACCAGGTCGTGTGATGTGACGGTGGTGATGGTGTCCTTGGGGTCATGTCACAGGATGTAAATCTGTGCTCACAAAATTGACGATTCACATGGTTTTTGTTGTTCCTTGTAGTTCATCCTGAGTGTCAGACTTGACTACAGGATCTCATATATGCTGTCCATATATAAGAAGGAATTTGGAGAAAATAACGAAAGTACTGAAAGCCCTACCAGCGGCTCACCAGATACCTTACTGCCATCAGGTAGCTTCCTTGTGGGGACGTGTACCCTTTGTCTTTTGTTTTCCTAAGAACTAAAATATTCCATTCATATTTTAAAATACAGTAATATTTCTAGGGGGGGGGCAGAAATGTTGATGGAAATAATCTCTATCAGTGACACATAGTAACTGAGGCCAAGAGTTCTGTAACTGGCATAGAACAACAAGGAGAAGCTGTGTGGAATACAGTTTTTTTAGAATCTTCACAATGCTGCAAAGCAGAGGTCCTGTTTGTTGTGGCGTTTTATAGACGTGAAAACCAAGATCAGCAAGGTGTTACCTGCTCCGGCTTGTGGGGTCAGGGGTTTTCTCTGAGGTCTCTTGTATTCCAGAGTATGACTCTTTTCAGCATTCTACCATTTTGGTGAGAACCCATGGGAAATTTTTCTCCATCAAGAGAAAAGGTGTTTTGTAGGAAGCTGTCGTTAAGAGTTGTTTATCATCATCATCATCATCATTCATCATTTAGAGATAACATTCCTGATGGTCAGAATGTAGTTGCTGGAGTTCTTGGGCACGTGTGCACACACATATATGGGCATGTGTATGTGCTTATTTAATGTGCTTATAATCTGGAACTATTTTTCAGTTGTCACATGTAAAACATATAAATAAAGTTGCTGTGAGTATAGGATTGTAGTAATGAAAGATCATAGAAATGATGGTAACAATTTTGTGACTGAAAATTCTCTTGTGAAACCCAAGAAAAGTAAAGTCCCATTTTTTCCAAGCGACACCAGCCCTGCATGACTGATGGGAAACTTGTCCTATCAAAGGCCCAGGCGGCGGCCCAAACTCCTTTACTACGGTAGGACTTGTACACAGATATTAAACCACCTTGAACCCCCCACTAGGACACTGCTGGGCTCCTCCCCTTCTTTGTCCACCAGTGTGACAGGCCAGATGCAGTGGCTTTAAGTGTTAGTTGGCATGGCTGCTGCAGCCAATGTCCGTCACTCCTGCTTCTCAGTGCCATTTGCAAGGAGCTGACCCTGGAGTCAGAGTCCTCTCGTCCCAGAGAGAAGTCCCTTCCACCACATTTGCCATCAAGTTGTTCTCATGCTTCCAAGTAATGTGGAAACTCCCAGGGCTGTTTCCAGGAACAATAAGGCAGAATCAGAAAGTCTTGCTGGCGGTTGCACTGACAGCCCAAAAATTACTGGCTCGCAGAAGCCAGACTTCTGAAATGAGAGCGCTCCGTGTCAGGAGCATTGGGAGGAAAGCCTGGGCACCCCCAGAAACCACTCCTCTCTGCCACACCTTCTCCTTGTCATTGGTTGAATTTGTGGGAGATACAGAACTGAGAACAGTGACTTTTTTTTTGTTTCCCACTGTTTTCCTTTATGCTTTGGAATGAGAGATAAATTGTGTTTATATTTACACAGTTTATTTACAGAAGTTAGTTAGGGTTGGTGAGGAATCATGATTGGTCGTATTTAAAAACTAAGCATCCTGTCCCACAAGAAAAAGGGGTGGATTTTAGAAGTCTGCTCAGGTAAAAGGACCGTGCTGATTTGAAGTACCATATAAGAACAAGGTTCACTATATGGGAATATTTTGATTCTTTAAAAAATTACCTGTACCTGTCCTCTCCCATTTAAAGTGTATGTACAGGCGTGGCAGACTTCTCCTGCCTCACCTGGTGCTCCCCTCAGCAGTGTACTTCGTCAAACTGCCTGTTCTGCTCCCCACTCTGTCTCTGTTGAATCCTCTCACTGCCTCTGGCCTGTACCCCAGTTCTGTATGTATAAATAAATAAAAAAATCTTAAAAAAAAGTGTATGTACCCAGATATAAATTTTATACATACATATACATACTTACATAGATAAGGTGACCTTGTAGGTAGTAATTTTCTGACCTTGTAATATACCATTGTACAGCAGTACACATTAAACATATAAAAATGTCTGTTTAAAGTACTGATACCTTATGTGGAACTGCATTGTGATTGTTAAAGTTGTTCATTGATTTTGGGTGGCATAAACAAATTAAGACACACAAATATGAATATAAATATTGTGACTCCTAATTGGGATTAGATAAAGGTTGGATTTTTCCATTTATCTTTGCAGCTATTGTTCCTGATATTGATGAAATTGCAGCTCAGGCAGAAACTATGTTTGCTGGAAGGTAGAGTAACATTTATGAATCTTCCCCTTGTAAATAAAATTTTACTCGGTATTTTGTTGATAGTTTGTTGTTGGTCACCTTCCTATATCTGCTTATTGTTTTCATATTTTTAATGGAGGCTGCCTGCATTTACAACTTCCGTTGTTGTAAGCACCCCAGCCACTGCACCTCTTCCCCCACTCTGCTCTTCCTTCCCTCCCCCCACACCCCCTAGTAGAACCCTAGTTCTGCAGTCAGTATTCTAGGGTGTGTCATCTGTTTATTTTTAGATCCTTTATGTTGCCAAGATCATTTCTGTTAGAAATGAAAGTTGCTAATGTCCCAAAGGGAAGAAAGCATAACTTTTCTTTAGGTCAGGTAATAGAAAGGACGAGATGAGGTCAGCATGTTGAACTCTTCCCTGCATTCTTTGCTTTTCTTTCTTCAAATAATGACAGCACACAAATGCCCTTTAGCTCCACTGGTATAAACACTGCCATATCTTGCAAAAACACTGCTTTCCTGAATCTGGTAAATGTGAGGCAAGAAACTCAGGTCTTTTGACATTATCGTTAACTTTCGATGTAAGAAATAAAGCCATTTCCTGGCAATTGGAACTGAGCATGATTGAAGGAAATGAAGTGTAGCTGGCAGGACGACCCCTTACTCCCAGGGCCTTGCCATTTATTGTCTTTAAGTTGTTTCTTTTTCAGAAACAACAGTCAAAATTAAAATTTAAAAAAGAGCAAAATTTCTATGCTACAAATGATTGCATTAGTAGCTTTCATTCTTGTCACAGACTTTTTATGAAAACACTCAAAGAATTTCTCTCCTAAGTCTTTTCTTGTATCTTCTTTGGCTAGAAAGACAAATAAGAGTGGCGAATGAGGGGAACCAAAAGAATTTTTCTCTCTAGTGAGCATTTGACTTGCTCTGTTCTATGATTGTTTTCTAGTTTTTGTCATTGCTCTTGTGTTTTCTACTTAAGCATTCTTTTATCCCCAAGAAGAGACAATGAACTGGTGTGTGGTTTTCAATCTATCCAGTAAAATCTTGTTCAGAGCTGCCTTTGCAATGGCGGTGTGTGTGTGTGTTGTGTGTGCACACGTGAGTGTCTAGGTGTCTGTGGGTGTGCATGTACTCTGTCCTCTGTCCTCCCCAGCTCCTCACTGCCTGCTGTGTCCAGGTCTCTAAGCTCTGGGGAAAATCAGTGGCTGGTTTCTCTTTAGCAAAAGCTTTGGATTGATTCAGATTCTTATCCGTTGTCCATGCCTCAGTGACCATGTCATCTGGACTTTTCCAAAGCAGCAGTCCTCCACACTAGGCCCCCCGAAAGCTTCAACAAAGTGAGATGGTTGGTTGCTCTGCCTTCACAGAAAGACATGTGCATATTTTCTCACCAGTTACATTCATTTTCCAACTTGTGCAAAAACGTGATATAACTATAGGAACCTAGACACAATCTTAGCCATATGTGAGTAGGTTTTATAGCAACATAAACTGTTTTAGCATTTTTTCTTTTGTTTCTATAGAAAGGAAAAAACTCCAGTTCAGCTGGATGATGAAGGAGGCAGGACATTTTTGCGGGTGCTCATCCACCTCATCATGCATGACTACCCCCCTCTGCTCTCAGGGGCCTTGCAGCTGCTTTTCAAGCACTTCAGCCAGAGGGCCGAAGTCCTACAGGCGTTTAAACAGGTGAGACTGAGCTGCCCTCGGTGCCCTGGCCTGGAGGCTGTGCACACGCTGCTTGTGCCAGCCTACACGGCTGCTTTCCTCGAACACCGTCTATCTTGTTTTTCATATATTTTTAATTTCTATATATTTTACATCATTCTTCATTTAATACAGTGTGTGCTTTCTCTCCCCAGGTGTAGTCCCCACAGAATTCCCACCCCCAACTCACCCGTGCACACTCACCATAGTCCCTTTTGCTCTTCCCTCCCATTTTGATCTGATCCCCACTACCCCCCACAGAATGTCTCTGATTTATAGTTGCTTGTTAATTTTGTTTTTTTATTTGTTATAATTATATAATTATTTTTTCCCCAATCCCTTATATGGTACCTCTATATTCCTCCTATAGGTGAAAACATCGATATTTTTCTTTTTCCTTCTGTCCTTATTTCACTTAGCACAATCCTCTTTTTTGATTGCTGAGTGGTAAGTATATGCCCAAAAATAGATGACTGGGTCAAAAAGATGTGGTATATATACACAATGGATCATTTTCTGTTTTTAAAGATTCATATGTTCTTGTCCAATACCAAGGCATGACCTGTTTTAGAAAGAGTTCTCTACAAGTGAGTGTCAGTTAATATTTTTACTGTAATTGACAGGTAATAAGATCTAGGAAGCACTGGGGGATCAAACCATATTAAGGAATTTTGTGCCCTGCTGTTCTTTGACCCCAAATTTTACCGATTAATTTGGGTGGGACAAAAGGCAACCCGGAAGTAAATGTTTTGTGATTGAAAAAATGTATAAGCCTAAAACAAAGAAATTCTTATGAAAATAATCCATTTTCTTTTGAGTGACATCAATCTTGAGATTATTATGAATATTACCTAAGTGATTACATGTGTTTTGCTGATTTTTAATTTATTTAGTAAGCATTAATGTGTTAATATTTTGGTTAGAGTACACCAATATTGCCAGGTAAGTTTTCATGGATAATTTACATATCAACACCTCTAAATAGTCATAACTAATCTTGAAATACTAAGCCTACTAAGAGACAAATATATTGTAAGACTTGGGGTTATATATATAAATGAAGTAGAAGTAATTACAGTTCCATAAATTGATTTAATGTATTAAATTTTTGTTTCCAGGTGCAACTGCTAGTGTCCAATCAGGATGTGGATAACTACAAACAAATCAAGGCTGATCTGGACCAGCTGCGACTGACTGTAGAAAAATCTGAGTTATGGGTTGAGAAGAGCAGTAACTATGAGAATGGAGAAATGGGTGAAAGTCAAGTAAAAGGTGGAGAAGAGCCAATTGAGGTTTGATTTCATGATATTTTAGAATAATCTACAAAATATCTTTTAAATTATATATGCCCTACTGTCAAAATTTTTCGAAAACAAAAAATTTGTTCTGAGTAACAGAATATAAAAATTTTATTTTCCAGGTCTGTTTATTCCATAGATCTGTACTTTAGTTAGTCTTGGTCAATTTTTACCATTTCTACTTTACTTTCTTTACTCTTTGTTCTTTCCATTATGATCTTGTACTAAGGATAATAGGAGGAAGTGAGATGCATGTGTCCTAAAATTGGACTAAAAGAGGACTTTTTTGTTGCCACTATTCTTTTTTTTTTTTTAAAGATTTATTTATTTATGTATACAGAATTGGGGTACAGGCTAGAGGTGCAGGAGTGGTGAGAGGATTCACTAGAAACAGAGTGTGGAGCAGAACAGATCGATGGATGAAATACACTGCTGAGGGGAGCAGCAGGAGGGTCAGGAGAGGTCTGCTGTGCCATGTGGGTCACCTCCAGGGTAGGACAGGGATCGAATTCATGCTGAAGTGGCTTTTAGCTTCTTAGTGCTGTGCTTTAACCCACTGCGCCACCAGGGAGGGCCTGCCACTATTCTTTGTGGGTAATTATACCCTAGAGGTCATTTCTGTAGTTATTGCATATCCTTGTGCACTATATTAAAGTATCTAAATGGAGGACAATATAGTTTTTATCAAGAGGAAAATACCAGAAATCTGTATTTGATCTAAAGAGTGATGAGATGGTGATTGTAAGTCTTCTGCGGCAGTGGTTTTCATTTTCAGTGGGCTGATTAAAATGAATAGCCATAACCAAGTCAGAAGATTTAAGGAATACTTCAGTGATGATCATTACATAACATAATTGATAATGTATTGATTTTTGTAGATGCTGGTCTAGTGATCCTTTTAGTTGTTTTATACCCTGCAAGATTTTAAGCTATTTAGAGGTCATTTCTGACCCCAGATTTTGCATATGTTGGAATACCAAATAATTTTGGAGTGAAAGGTAATAAAAGAGTAGGAGATACTTAAAATCATCAAAATGTTGAAAACCTCTCAAGGGAAATTCCTCTGGGGTAAGGTAACAAGGGACATGAATAATCAGTCTGACAGAGGGTGTCTGAGAAAGAAAGCTGCTTTACATAGTCCTAGGGACTTCCGGTCAGTACTGGGGTAAGCCCCAGTGCTAGTTACCATTAGTCTGTACATAATTTTTGAATTAATCTCTTCGGAACATTTTTTTAGAGATTATATAATGTAAACTAGTAGAATGTTGAATTTCTACCCCTTAAATTTTATTTTATTACTAGATTTAATTTATTGAAATAGGCTTCTTCCATAGCATTCTTAAGAAGTAAAATAAAATTTAACATTTATTTTAACAATTACTCTGTACCAAGTCTTAATGCAAACATTTTCATGTATGGTACTTCTATTTACATGTTGTAACCAACTTTAGAAATGCTTCTATTTCTGAGGATGAGTCCAGTCCATTGGAGGCCAGAAAACCCAGGATTTTCCAATTAGCTCTGTGCGACTCTAATGAGATTGTAACTCAGGTCTTTTTGATAAGTTCCAGGCTCTTTGTTGTCAGGTTGTACCTCCTGACATATTATTTAAATACATCAAGAGATGCATTATGTTTTCACAAGGTGAGACTAACGCTTTCTTTTGAAAATACACATTCCATAGATATTCTAGAGAGTAAAATACATTGCTTCCTCTTACAGAAGAGTTTATTTAAAAGAGCCTTAAACCGTACAAAAATGCTTTGTGTTTTTTGTGAATGTCTGCAAAAACAAACCGCCAGCCAGTGTAGGTGAGGTGTCGCACAAAGGGCATTCTTTATAACTCTGCACTTGAAGTTCCAATCTGCTAAGGACAGTGGAGAAAGAGCCTCTGTTGTAGTGTATCGAACGTGGCATCTTCCTAACAGTTAAATAAACATTTAGGTAACAAGGGACATGAATAATCAGTCTGACAGAGGGTGTCTGAGAAAGAAAGCTGCTTTACATAGTCATTAGAAAACTATTTTCCTAGGGACTTCCAGTCAGTACAAGCAGGGATTTATTTTGTAGAGTACAGAACTTATCAACTTAGAAAATGATAATTATTTCAAGCACTTCAGGCAGGAAGTGATTTCATACAAGGAATTGAATTTTGGGAAAACCTGAAAGAGCACAATTTGGAATCTGCCCCCGGCACTGCTGATTTCAAGATTAATCATGCCTCTAGTTTAAAGGTCAAGATGTTGGTTGGCTGCTGCTTTTGGGCTGCTACCACTGACGCACACCTCAGAATATGTCACTAGATGATGGAGCACTCCTGTACTGGGATTTTTTTCTCAGCATTCCAAACCCCAAGGATGGCCGAGAGTTGGATAGGAGTTAAGAGTTTGCAGTTAGGCACTACTGTGTCTGTGTGTACAGAGCAGCTACTTTCACCTTTAAGTTTTATTTTTATTGTCTCGTCAATGGACATCATCACAGAACTGATGTCCTGGGACTGTTGTTCCAGTTAATATGGCTTCCAAAGGAAAATAGAAGCAATAAGGTCACATGATACTTACAAGTCAAGATGTTAGACTGTAGTTTAAATTAACTCAGTGTTTCAGTGCTATTTCATGGACCAGCAGGCTTAATTCTCAGGCAGATTTTTCTTAGCGCTGCCTCTTGGGGTAATGTCGTAGGCATCACCCCCTGAGCCCACCAAGGAACCATATTTAAACCTTCTGGTGTGGGATCTTCTCCGGGTGTCGCTCCATAGATGCTATTGCATGGATCCTTGGCCCAAAGGACACATGCTTACCTCTGACAGGCTGTAAGATTAGACTAAGGAAAAGACACTCCTTGAGCTGAGTTACAGGAAGGTTAGAGGACAGAACATTATCAGAAATTGCAGCAAGGAGGGATGAAGAAGAGGTGTTCATTGGCATTCAAGAACGTCTGTCCATGTCAGCAGCCAGTGAGTGCTTGTTAAAATGTGTATTGGTTTTTATGTGCAATGTACTGGGGTTTTTACTATAGTGGATGCAGAATGATGAAATCTTAGAGTTAATTACTGTAGGGTATGAAGTCCAACCTTTGTTTTGTCTCTTAATAGCTCACCTAAATCAAGCAGTTCTTGAAACAAACTTCTACAATGGGAAATTCATTACTCCTGGAGGTAGCATTTCTGTTGAAATGAATGTATAACTTAGGAAAAGAGAATATTGTCAGTAACATATCCCTGACAATATTCCTCCCTAGGTCTCAGACAGTACCACTCTGAGTATACCTTGTTCATTCCCTGGCCTTTCTTAATGATTTTACTACACATGTATGTTTTCCTGAAACTTAAGAAATATATGAAGCCAATTTCATCTAGTCTGTTTGATTTATGTTTTTTCTTTCCATCCTTGTGAATGTGTAGGTGGAGCTCATTCATTTCCTCTAACATCAATGCATTGTGTGTCATTGTTTACCGAGGTAACTACTGAGGGACAATTTTGATTCTTTACATTCTAGTGTTAGTAAAGGAACTTTGCTGCCAAAGTAGTGCTGTGAGGATTCTTGATTTTCACTTGATGCACATCTGCAAGAGATTCACATTGTTCTCCACTCATGACTGCTGGTTTACTCATCTTTACATTTTTTTGATAATTGGGTGTGCTTGATAGATTTTTGCTGTTATAATTTTCATTTGCTTATGAGATTGAGCATGATTTCATGTGTCTTGGTCACTTGACTTCCTCTTCCACTTAGTTAAAAGCTGGATTCTGTATAGTTAGGTAGTTGGATCCTACAGTTCATCTGTATCTGTTATTAGAGTTAAAATATCTTTTACTTCATGTCAGAGTGGTGCTGTGGGATCACACTTGAATCTTATTTTTTCATGTCTTGCTACTTTTTTTTTTTGCTTTGGTAAGATTTCCCCCTGTGATGGTGAGTAGAAGTAGTGATAATGGGCATCTGATTTTAAAGGGAATGACCTTAATATTTTATTATCGAGCTTCATATTTATTTTACTGTTTTGGGTGGCTATTCTATCAGTTGGGGAGATTTCATTCTCTTCCTAGTTGGCTGTTGTTTTTTTTATGTCATGTATGTTTCTTTAATGTAAAATACAGTTTATGCATCTGTCAAGACTGTTAATCCTTTTTAACCTTAATCTGGTAATTTTAATAATATGAATCATAAATAGAGCTTCTGACATAGTAATCTTGACTTCTAGAATAAATGAATATTTTTTCTTTTTAAAATAACATTTTTATGAAGGTGACATTGGATTAAAACCTTATTTCATTCAGAAATATAGCACCCCACCTCTTCAGATGTCTGTTACCAGTGGAATAGATGTATTGTGGGGATATGTTTTTTAACATTGCTAAATTCAGCTTGCCAATATTGGTTAGGATTTCACATCTGTGCTGTCAATAAGAGTACCCTGTAGTTGCCATTTCTTCCCCCACTCTGTCAAGTGTTCATGACAGGTTAGATCCCACAGTAAAACAAGCTGCAAAATAGGCCCCCTTGTGTAAGAATGGGACGACACATTCCATGAAATTACTGGTAAAACTTAACTACGGAGGCCGTGGATTTAGTTTCTGGGAAGAGTAAACTACTATTTGAACTTCTTGAGTGGTTATAAGTTTATTCATATTTTTAATTTTGCATCACTTTGTTTTACCTTTTTTATTCATATATTAATTTTTTAATTGATTGGCACAACTGGCTTGCAGTTTACCTATTGACTTTTAAATTTTATTCATTTTCCTTTTTTAGACATGAAATTAGATTTTTCTTTCAAATCTGTAAGGTCATTCTGGACCATCTTTTTTTGCTCCCTAATTTAGTGATTCCCTATGACTCTCTAATATAGCTTGCTTGCCATGATTCCACCATCTAACCTACTTGGAAATTTCTTATGAGTCTCATTTGATTTTGTTTCTGTTTTTGTAATCTTTGGTGATGAGCTCCTCGATTTCTTAATAGACTTTATTTTTTATCAGCTTCAGGTTTAGAACAAACATTGTGCAGAAAGTATAGAGAATTCTCGTATGTTACATCTTTTCCCCTTGATTTTCCTGTATTATTAACCTAATGTATTAGTGTGGACACATTTGTTCAATGTATGAGCCAATATTGATACATCAGAATCCATAGTTTGTTAAGACTTCACAGTGTTGTAGTGTTTTTTTTTTTTTTTTAGATTTATTTATGCTTAAAGAACTGGGGTACAGGCCAGAGGTGTGGTGGGTGAGAGGATTCACCAGAGAGAGTGGGGAGCAGAACAGGCTGATCAACTGAAGTGCACTGCTGAGGGCACAGTGGGCGGGTCAGGAGAGGTCTGCCATGCCATGTGGGTCAGCTCCCTTGCAAGGGATCGAAGCCACTGCAGTGGCTTCATGGCTTTGAAGAGCTTTATAGTGCGGTGCTTTAACCTGTGGTGCCACCAGGGAGAGCCCTGTTGTAGTTTGGGCAGTGTGGGTTTTGACAAATATACACCATGTATCACCATTACAGTATACTACAGAATAGTTTCAAATGCTGTGAAAATCTTCATAGCTCCACTTATTTCTCTTCCTCGTGAGCTTCTGAGCCCTTGGCAACCCCACCTTTTTATTCACTGTAATTTTGCCTTTCCCAGAATGCTTCATAGTTGGAATCATGCAGTGTATATTTTCAGACTCGCTTCTTTCACTTACCAATATGTATTTGAGCTTTTTACCATGTGCTTTTGTAACTTGCTAGCTCATTCCTTTTTATTACTGAATATTATGCCATTATCTGGCTGTGCTAATATATTTATCCATCCAGTCATTAGTGTTTCCTGTTTGGACCCCGTTATGAATAAAGCAGTAAGCATTCAGTGTAGGTTTTTTAGAAAAGATTTATTTTTTTTATTTATGCATAGAAGAACTGGAGTGTAGGCCAGAGATGCAGGGGGTGAGAGGATTCAGCAGAAGTAGATGTACATTTGAGCTCAGACCTGAAGAGTTAAAAAAGATTATTTTTCTCCTTCCAATGCTTGTCATTACCTCATCCTGTTGCCAGGGGGCGCTGCTGACCCGAGACCCATGGCTTCCTTTCCACACACCTGTCAGAAGGCAGAGGCCTGGATTTAGCTTCCCAACTTGATTCTGGCTCACTGCTGTCTTGGCCTGGGGGTTGCAGAGCTTGTTTTGCCATTTGCCTTCAGCAAATCTTCTCCTATTGCCTAGAAGATGGGGCTTTCCTATCTGGTCTCAGGTTAATTTTTCCTTTTGGAGACAGAACATGAGGTCTCCTTTGTTTTCTGTGAACCCAGAAATGTACTTGACATTGATTTCATGTCTAGGAGCTACATGTTTTGTCAGAGTGATGCCCTCTGCTGTTTTAAGTTCATTGTAACTGCAGAAGTCTTAGGCCAGTTTTGGCTTAGGGTTCAGTAATTTTGAAAGCTTTTATTATGAATTTAAATTCCTTATATGTGAAATCCCCTTAGGCCTGGGTTTAATTCAGAGAAGGTTTTGTTGGCACTTGCGAGGCTCTTTGGGATACCACATTCTGTAACCATCTTTCATGGAGTGTTTGCCTTGGGCCTTTGCGTGTCTCTTTATATGTGGTAGATCTATCTGAAATCTTGAGCTGAACTGAGATTGTGTGGGAATTGAGGGCCAAGTCTGGGCAGACAACAGACAGCCCTGTGTTCTTCTGTGGCCATGCGCTGCCTTGGTTCTGGCCCTGGACATCTCCACGAGGTGTCGCAAGCATCCCGGCAGGGTCTCGAGAGGAAACTTCATTTCTCTTTCCACCACATCTCTGACTCCTCTCCGCTGTGTCTGTTGAGACACACTAATGCCCAGCTTGTCAGATGCGGATGCGGGCCCAGGTGGCCGAGAAAGAATCCTTGATTACCACGCAGACATTTCATGACTTCCTAGCCTCTAGTTGCGTTCCTCTCTCTACTAACAAGAGCTACTTTGAACATTTTCTCCATCAGTTTTGGGTGGGTATACACAGAGGGTGCTCTCTCTACATACTCCTCATTTTCTCTGTTTGATAGTTCCTGAGAGTTGCAAACTTCTTCATCTCAAACCATGATCCCACCTTGTCACATCCATTCACACATGCTAGATTTGAGGTGCTGTGAGCCAGCGAGAGCTGGGTGTCCTCTCTTTGTTGTATTTCTCCAGAGCACAGTCTGTCCTGTGAACATTCTATTAAAGAGTAATTCTGTCTTTTATCATCATGCCCCTCAGCATACCCTGGACTCATGTTCCTTCTTAAAGTTCCCTATTGTGACTTGGGTCTAAAATCAAATATGGGTCTAGCTTTCCAGGAGTGAAAACACCAACGGGGAACCCCAAGAACTCCATGTCAGAGATGCTTGAGTACTGAGCACTCAGAAGGGAGAGGCTGGTGAGGACTGACCACAGGGAGCAGGTGTCACTGTTTTTGAAGGATCAGGAGGCTCTGGTTAGTAAACAGATTCAAGGTTAATCGGAGGAGAAGTAGAGTTCTAGAAGAAATGGGAGTGGCTGGAAATGGGGACTTTGAAGATTCTGGGGTGGGAGATGAATAGATTAGCTTGACAATTTTCATCAGGCAGAATACAGGAGGGTTCAGCAGAATGGGAGAGTAGAGATAGGAGCTCCTTGCCCAGATACAGGTGTGAGGTTGCATAGCTTGAATTTGGACATGGCAAACTAGCAGGTGAGTTGCAAAGTGGGACAAGGGCACATTTTTAGAAGATTTACATGAGGGGGGAAAGTGAGAAACTAAGAAGTTGTGACTCATACTCAGCCAAATAATCGACACTGTGTAAGGAGCCCACTGCCCAAGGTAGCGAAGATTTACTGTAACAGGATGAAATCTATCCCGCTATCAATGGAAAGAGCCAGCAGCAGGCCCCAGGCAGCAGGCAGCAGGGACTCTTGAGGCCAGTGCAAACAATACTCTTTGTTGTTTGGAGATCTTTACAAAGGCTCCAGACACAGGGCTGTTGGCATTGTTTTAAAACAGCTCATAATGGTCTAACTTTGTGCCTGCTTGGATATCAGAAGACCAGTATCATTAATGTCAATGCTCATTTTAGTAATCACAAATATTTCCAAGTAACACCAAAGTATCCGCCTCCCCCAGTAAATTCTGTACCTTATGGCCTCAAATGTGAATTGTCCTCCCAGTAACCAAAGGTGACTCATCTCAGTAGAAATGCCCAAAGCAGTCGCACTGCTGATCTCCAGGCATGGGGACAGCGGGATGGTTTGGTTCAGTGCGAGCCCACTGCGTGCCTGGCACCCGTGAGCCTTATTTTCTAGTGAGGTAGTGTTTCCCTTCATTGAACTCACCCTCACCGTTGCTGACAGCTTAAAGGCCAGTGTGTAACAAGTTGATAATATCAGTAGCATTAAGATCAACTACTAATCCATCACATTTGACTATATCTTGACTTTTAAATATAGGAAGGAGGGATTAGCTTGAGAAACTGTCTCTGAATGGATGAAGAAATGCTGTGCATGTGTTAACCCACCTCTTAACTGAGAGAAGCAGGTCACTTGGGCACCACAGTGCTTCTAAGAGAAGTTCCTGTGGATGCTCTTTATTTTGGCTGTTTTTTTTTTTTTTAGATTTATTTATTTATGCATACAGACCTGGGGTACAGGCCAGAGGTGCAGGAGCGGTGAAAGGATTCACCAGAGACAGAGCAGGCAGCAGAATAGACAAATCTGGGAAGTACACTGCTGAGGGGAGCAGCGGGTGGGTCGGGAGAGGTCTGCCGTGCCATGGGGTCACCTCTGGGGATGGGGATTGAACTCATGTGGAAGTGTCTTTAGCTTCTTAGTGCTGTGCTTTAACTCACTGCACCACCAGGGAGGGCCCTAATTTTGCTTTTTATCTCTGTGTGTGTTTGTCTCTGCACTCATCAATGTGCCTGTGCAGATGTTTAACCATCTATTGAGGTTTTAATTTGAGGTACTATGTCTTCATTTAAAGGTCTTCTTGTTGTTTTTTCATACTCATCCTTTTGGGTTCATATTTACCTGCTCATACTATATGTGCAAGTATATGTGTCTGCATATGTATATGTATATGGCAGTGCCCCTGGGTCTGACAACATATTGGTCACATAATTTGCAGGTTAAGACGGGGGCATTGCCTTCTCTTCCAAGAGACTGCACGGTGGTTCGGCTCCTCCTAGGACCTGCCTCTGTGCAGAACAGGTGTTCCATCAATTCCTGAACACTGTGACTATCTAAATCCAGATTGTCTAGTGCCAAGGGACTGTGCTTGTGCCTACATTGACTGGTTACTTGCAAGCTTGCACAAAAAAGAAGTTACTCTGTGGTGTGTGTGTGTGTGTGTGTGTGTGGTTATTAGGAACTTGAACCCTACTCTGCTGTTCTTCCTGGCATAGTGGGAGGAAGAAGGATCCAGGTCTGTGTTCTCTGCCCACCATTGGCCTGTAGTTTTGTCTTTCCCAGTCAGGCTGCGCTTTACCATCAGAGTCATTTATAGGCCGCTATGGGCAGAGAGGGCTCTGCCTGGTCTGCGCTTTGCCCCTGCTCCATTCAAGTTGGAGCAAGGCCTTCCTCAGCAAATTAGGCACGTCAGCAAGACCGCCGCACATTCCGCCACCATCTGCATCCCGAGCCTTTTCCTCCTGTGGCCCCCCTTCAGCTGAGTCAGTGGCGTCCCCTCCCCCTCACTTCCTCCCCACTTAACTCCAGAACGTGGGGTCATCTAATCGCCTTCATCACAGTGGTTGGTGCTCAGGAACCACTATGGTTCTTGGTTAAAGATAATTACTTAAATGCCTCAGAAGATTTCCTCATGGTTTGCATTTCACTGGGAATGATAGACTCTTAATATTGAGCTTTTTGTTTCTTCTTTGGCATTCACTTTCTTCATACGCATTGGAATCTTAATGTCTTAGGGAAGCCAAAGCTGCCACCAGACCCCCTAATGGAGCTGATGGTGCAAATTAGCTTCGCATGCAAGATCAGAGGAGTAGGTCAAGGGTAGTTTTAAGGATTCTGCAGAGCCCTAGGTAACTTCTAAATGATATGATGGTGGGTTGGAGAAGAAATACTGCATCGCCCATAGTGAGGGTTCCCTGGTCGCCTGAAGGAAGTACCAGGTATTAGGAAGAGGCCCAACTACTCAGTCAGGTAAAAGAGACTGACAATTAGATTTTCCCTACATTTGGAGTTAAGTGGTGAGGGAAGAGGCCTTGGGTGATTGGTAAGTGATGCCACTGGTTCATTTGAATGGTGGCTACAGGAGAAGGCCGGGATACAGATGCAGATGGAATGCTCTGTGGTCTTGCTGACTCGACAAATTTGCTGACGAAGGCCCTCCTTTAACTTGAGTGGAGTGGGGACAGGCCCTGAGCTATGTTCATCATGGAGCTGTAGCTGCAGCCAGTTCTATGGGGTAGGGTTTGGGAAGCCTATTTTGAAAAGCAAGACTGCTCTTGCTTAAAGTAAGGAGCCAGATCCCCATGAGCTAGTGCCAATATTTAGCTCAACATATAGATTCCATAATTTTCCTTACCTCCCTCCCTCCCTCCCCCTCCCATCCCTTTCCCTCCTTCTCTTTGCCTTCCTTCCTACTATATAAATGAGCTCCCTTGCATGATGTAGAATAAATGTATTTAGAGCCAGTGCTTGTTTAGGCATTCACCCTTTGAGCCTGTCTAGAACCCTGCTGCTTACTCAATTTCTAGATCCTTCTTGTAGTATTTCTGAATCTACCGCTTTATGTGACATCATAGGCAATTAAAAATCTAACCATCTTTGTCAAATGACTTAACTAAGTGGTTCCTTCTATTCCATTAGAGAAGATTAATTCAAGTTCTTCCAGATGATAGGAAGCAATTGCAATAAAGCACAAGTGCTTTTGGAATACCATATGTGTTCTTCATCTCTGTTGTCAAGACGATAGCTTGGATGTCTACCATACATATGGCATTGTTCTTAGTATTAGGTAGTTGTTTTTTTTTTTTTTTTTTTTTTAAGCTTACTCTGTTTACTCTGCTCAGGGATTTTGTATAAATGATGCGTCTACATTTTGTACTTTACATACATTTTGTCCTTAGAATAAAGCAAGAGCTTTTTTGATTTGGCCACTGACCTATGACTGAAGTTGTATAGGGTGTAAAAATATAGTCAATTTCTGTTCATACTATAGAAATAATCTTGGAATACCTATGCTTGTAGTCTATGACAGCCCAGTGGGAAAACAAACCCTAACTGTAGTTATACAATTTACATATTTCTTAAACTCCCCTGATTACTGCTTTGGAATCATCCAGATGTTCTATGGGTTAATAATTTTGTGCTGTGTAATTTTATTGAATTATTTTCTGAAATTAAAAGGGATTGTTTATTGAATTCTCTAGCGTTGCCTCCTTTGGTTGACTACTGGCAATTTTAAATTAAAATAATTATTCTTCATAATTTCCTTACTTATGGAGTTGAGCATTTTTCTGTGTCTTCCCTTGGGCTGAAGTAAAGAGCTTAACTTTTTGTAATGTAGTACATTTTGTCTGAGATAAGTTTTCCTAAAACAAGACAGTTACTTTTTCTTCAGGCTGTTGTTTGAAAAATAGACTTTACTCTATCTGCCAAAGTATTTTTACTGATTATTTTTTAAGTTGACATTTATCACAGTCTCCTTCTGTCTTAGGAGCTTTGTCTGTCTTTGGACTTGGTCATGTCTTCATCCTTGTTTGTAGAACAAACCTGGTCTTCTGTCATATTCTCTTCTAGAAGGAAATAGATATGACCTCTAAAAAATCCAACCTCCATTGAGATCAGAAAGGAAAATTTAATTGCATTTCTGGATTTTGCAATTTTTTCTCATCTATAACATGTTTTTGCTATCAAACAGAAGCTCTGCTTGTCTCATCTGTGTCGTTTCCACTCATTAACCACTCGGGCTGCCTTTCCTCTCCTACACTGACTTAATTTTAGAAATCACTAATGTCTGATGTCCCACAGACATTACATTCTTTATTCCCTCTTTTATTTACCCAGGGTGGAGCTTGGACCTCTTTCATTTACCTCCTACTGTTTAATAAGATAAATGACTCTAGGGCAACATTTTGGTTGCTTTCCATGGTCATATCCTTTATTTCTCACAATTCCACCTCTGTTGAGGGAAGGAGAATAGAGGGTCAGAGAGGTTAAGGGTCATCTTGAAGAGGATTGCATCACACGAGAATCGAGAGAGGAGTCTTAAACAATGTGTCACGAGCCAGATGCTCAGGAATGTTTTGGTAATGTTGAGTCTTTCACACAGCATGGAATAAATTAATCTGTGGAGAAACCTAGTAGGGGTGTTATCTGAGAGGCAGAACTTTTCCCTGGGTGGGTGGTGCCCTGAAGGTGCTTGATCAGCCCCAGGTTTTCAAAGGGTTGAGAAAGAATAAGTCTAGTGTAGAAACCGCTCATGCATGGGGCATGGGGATGGATGTTTAAATGCATCGAGCATTCTTTTTCTCTGAGACAGGGCAGAGAAGGTAGACAGATTTGTGGATGGATGATGCCAGGCATTTTTAGAAGGAAAAGGGGAAGTATCTTTCAGGGTAATTTCCATATTCTGGGTGATTTGGGAGAAGGGGCTGCTTATTAAGTTGGAGCTGCCGTTGGGAGTCTTAGTCTGAGAAGGGATTTGCCTGGAGGAGTTAAAAGCCCGGGAGAGTGGGAATGGTCCAGAACTGGACAGTTGCTCTCTCTTGGCCCTTTCATCCAACTCTCACTAGCAACGAGAGGATATTTTCTTTCTTCATTTGCATTAACTTTGTGACGTGTGATGGAACACAGTAGGAAAAATGATTTGGAACAGATGAAATGATAAACAGTGATTGGCCTCATGTACTTTGTTCCTTTGTCCTGAGCTTAGATTGGGATCCCCTTTAATTGTGAGACCCACAGCCATCCATATGGTCAGAAGTTTAGGATGTTTTTGAACCCAGTTAAACTTGACATTCACTTCAAATGCAATTTTGAGTATGTTGCAAGTCATGGAGAGCATCTTACCACCTCCCCCGCTCAGCCTTGACATTTTCTACTCCCTTTATGCTTGTGCTTCCTACAGTGTCTTTGGCTAAGGCGATGTCTCCATCTGACAACTATCCCCTGCCCTTTGCCATCTCCCCACCCTCCTACATGTCTCACTCACTGGATTAAATATTTCCCATGTTTCAAGACCTTGCCTTACAGCTGACCTGCTTCATAAAATTGTCAAGAGCTACGCTATTTATTTTCTTTCTCTCTCTGAATAGTGAATTCTGCTCAGTTCAAATCCTTATTTTCATATTTTCCCATCTTAGGTGGACTGTGATTTTCTTATGATGAAACCTGACCTTTTATTTCTTTTAGGTCCAGTCCCAGCTCTCCAACACCACACATACATAAGTCTTAATAAATGTTCATGTGTTAAAATTATAACAGGTGTTATATGATTCCAGTAGTTGATATTTCAAATATGTACATCCCCCCCTTTTTTAAAATTATACTGCTACAGGTAGCAGTTTTTGTAATGAAAGTATTTCTAGTTCAGGTTAATTAATATGATTTATTAATTTATTGATTTCAAAATATTTAAAAGTTTTAATTTCCTTGCTTTATTTTCATGGTTCTGTGAATACTTGGTCTAATGGCATCATCTGGTAACCAGGGAGGCATTCTTCAAGGAAAGTGTTCTTTCTTTACATTTCTAAAATCTTTTTTTAACTGTTGTAATATGCGCCTTCTCTTTTCGTCCCTTAATGTTAATCCCTGATAAAATTACACCTCTGATGCCCTGGATTTTTACTTTTCCTTCTCACATAGGCACTGTAAAGGCATGATTAATCTGATATGTATAGCATAAGTAAAGGCATGGTAATGTTGTGTGTCACTTTAACTTGTACTGTAATTTGGTGATTAGTAATGCCACTTATTTTGTAATCTGGTTATGACTGTGTAGTGGTTATTTGTCTGACTTAGTCAAGCCAAGGAACTTTTTGAGGGATAAAAATTACAAAGGGAATATTGAAGTTGAAGAATAAATACATGACAAGATACTGTAATATTTATGTATTATTTAGTACAAAATAAGTAAATTTATTAAAATACTCTGTATGGCATAAAAATACATACTTGTTTGTTTTAGGAATCCAACATTTTGAGTCCAGTACAGGACGGAACAAAGAAACCTCAGATTGACAGCAACAAAGGCAATAATTACCTGATTGTAAAGGAGGTGAGCAGACATACAATATTTTTATCTGGACTTGTATTTGCATGACATTTTTTAACTTCTGCATTTTATCTTTATTTTTCTGAAAATGAGGTCATGTTCGCTTCTGACACTAAGACTTAGAGGCCCAGGGTCACAGCTCTTCAGATACATGTCACCACAGCACGGCCACCACCAAAGCCCACAGTCGTCCACCATAATCCATTGGACTCCTCTCCACCCGTGACTTCTACTCCCCACCTTTCTTTCCTTCTAGTACTTTCAGTTCTGCAAGCCTGACAAATAATTTTTGCTTATATATTACAGTCACTGTTAACATTTCTCATATTTAAAGCTTTTCCTCTTCTTTTTGAAGATTTTGATTAGGCTAAGTACACTCTGCGTGCAGAACAAGAAGTGCCGGATTCAACACCAGCGACTGCTGAAGAATATGGGGGCGCACTCCGTGGTGCTGGATCTGCTGCAGATCCCTTATGAAAAGGTCATTCTTTTCGCTTTGATTTTCTGTTTTGATACAATCTCAAGTGCAGCAAACTTACAAAGGATGTTTTGCCTTGTACTTTCTGAAAGTTGCCCATCTATGTTCCATCACCCTTGAACCTCCGAGTGTCTATTTTCTGCCAACAAGGACCCACTGACATTGTACAGCCACTAACTGCTTGTGCCAGTCATGTTTCTCCTGTGTCCCAGTCTCATCCTCTGACAAAGGCCCCCTCGGTGCAGGTTGAAACTCTTGTGACCAGTCCTGCTGTGTTGAGACTGTGCCTCGGGTTGGGGCCACCTGGTGTTTTCTCATGATGGGATTTAGTGATGCAGCTGTGGCAGGAATGTGACAGAGGTGAGGCTAAATTCTTCCTGCTGCTTCCTCCCAGAGGCAAGGACTTTGCTTTTCCCATTCCTGGTGATGGTCACATCAGTCACTTGATTAGGGTGGTGGCTGCCAGGATTCTCTGTGAAGTCCGGGTTTTCGATGGAGTGGTTCTTTAAGTAAATATTTCATTCTTCATCAAACTCTCCATTTATTTGTGCATTCACTCATTCTTGTGGATGTGTCCTGTAGCTGTTTGTTTTATTGAAGAGGCTGTACTAAGTCTCTGTCACATATGGATTCTCATAGTCCCTGGTTGGGCACTTTGTAAGTGTTAGCTTCTGTGTCCTCTCCTACATGTCCTTCATCTTTTGAGTAATTGCTTTCTTTTTTTTTGCTCATTTTAAGTTTCCAGGCTTAGTTTGCATTCTTGCTTCAGCTATGGAGTCAACCATTCCTTCAAGAAGTTCCATTTCTATTTGAGGCATACTGGTATTTGGAAGCAAAGCTCTGAGAACGTGTGCTTAGTGCTATTGGAGGCTTGCTAGTGCTAGTGGGCTCTTTAAAGAGAGAAGCTGGGAAGTGCAGACATGTTAATATAGTTACTTGTTTATGAGTAGCCTGTGCTTCCATCACTGCTGTTGCCCATTCGTCCCTATGATGCTGATGTACCCCATTCAGGCCTGATGCCTAGGGTGGATGTCTGCCCCGTTTCTCTGAGTGCCAGTGCATCCTGTCAGCCTCTGTTTGGACTTTAATGCTGCATATTGTATTTCTCCCACCACACTCAGTTACTTTTTAACAAGTAACTTTAGAAATTACACCTTCCTTGGGTAGCCTGATCCTTGCTATGGCAAAGAAAACAATACAAGGCTTACTGGGAGGCAACAAAAAGTATGAAATCCTCAGCATTTACTCCCCAAATTATTTTATCTTTGGTTTTGTGATATGAACATTGGCCATGATTAAGTCTTTTCTCCTGTAACTGTGGCATTGAGTATTTTACTGTTGACTTGGTGTTCATAAGTTTTTTGGTTGTGATAACTGGATAGTTCAGTAACAACAAGAGAGTAAGATGAAAGTTAAGGAAAGTGTTAGAAGCCTTCGAAATGGAAATATCCTTTTCACTTAGAAATGGAGTATTTGGTCCTTTCATTTTTCTTGTTAGTTCTTCCCAACATGAGAGAACAGGCACACTGATGGTCTTAAGCTGTTTGTTTCGTGATAGATGGCATGAACGAGGAAGCCTTAGATTAGGAAAGAGGGTAAACACTAAATTCATTCAGTATAATCATGCATATTCAATACATGAGTTCATTTTGTCTCTGACACCAACTATATGACAAATGCAACAATTTCTACTATACTACATAGAAAAATTTTAGGTAGTTTCAATGATGTAGTTAAAAGACTATTTTAAAGAAAAATATTTAGCATCCACCATGAATTTGAGACTTAGCTTTCTTATTCCTATAAACATAATCATAGTAGCAGAGTGTAGGGCTTTGAGGAGTGATGATGAATAATGGAATCAACTTTGGAGTACATGTGTTAATAAAGACAATAAAAAGAGATGGGAAAGAGAGGGGCAGAGCATAAAGAGAAAGGAAAAGAGAAGAGAAAACAGACAAGATCAATAGCAAAAAGGATGGGAGAGCAGGATGATAAAAGTGGAGTGACAAATACAAAAATATGTAGAGGGTGGGAAGAGGAATAATGCTGGCGAGAAGAACTGACAACAGCCAGGAGTGCAGAGTAGGAGAGGGAGAATCAGAAGAGGGCAGGAGAAATTTTGAGAAAGGGGGATATAGAAGGTGTGGTAAGAGGAGAAAGAGAAAATAGACACAGAAAGACCCAGTCACCCAGAAATGGAAGGCAAGGGGAAATGTCAGGGAGAGGGGAGGAATGAGTGGGACTCAAAGGTTTGCAGAGAAGAGTCAGAGAGAAGGAGACAACGAGGAGGAGAGGACGGGGAGGCTGGGGACAGAGGCAGGGGAGAAGGTGTGCAGAGATGGGAGCATATGTAACTTTGCAAAACTAAAAAGCAACCAGTATAGGTTCCAGCAACTCTACTTTTGGATCTCTCCAAAGAATATGAAACCATTAACTCAAAACATTACATGCACCTCAGTGTGTCTTTTGGCACCACTTAGAACAGCAAAGCTTCTATGGAGGCAACATAAGGGCCCAGTGATTGATGAGAGATGAGTAGATACAGTGTATGCACTCAATAGAATACTGTTCAGCAATAAGGAAAGATGAAATTTTGCTATTTGCAGCAAAATGGAAGGAACTCAAGGGGATTAAGCAAAGTGAAGTCAGATAGTGACAAATACTGGGTTATTTCAACTATGAGTGCAAAATAAGGAAGTAAAACATGAATGAAGCAAAATAAACAAACCAGTGGGCATCGTTAACAGAATGCAGCTGTCTTCAGATCAGAGTGTGGGGATGGGAGCAGGGCTGGGGGGGCCTGAGATGGGTTATATGGGTGTTTGGATTTTTTTGTTTTTTTCTCTTGCTTGCTTTTTTCCTTTTAAAATAAGAAAAGAATAAATCAATAAAAGTGAAGCACATAAAACATTTGAAGCAGAAGAGGAACATAAAGTAGAAAGGCAAATGACCGTGATATAAGAATGTTTCAAGAGTGGAGAACAGATAGAGGAGAACTAAAGAGAAGGTGAAAGACATCTAGAGTACAGGGAGAGAACAGGTAGCTGGGAATCAGAAAGGAGCTAAAGAATCAGAAAAGACGCAGACAGTGAAGCAAATAAACCCAAGTCAGCTTGTGCTACTTTGATTTTTTTATATTTTTATTTTATTCTTTTATGTTTCATTATAGCATCCTTCATGTTTGTACAACAAATGGTTTCTTGGTGAAATTCCCACCACCAGCTCACCCGTGCACCATCACCACAGTCTCTTGTGCTCTTCCACCCCTGTCCTGGTCCTTTTTCCTCTTGCTCCCCTACAGAATGTCTCTGATCCATAGTTGCCTGTAATCAGGAGATGCAAATGAAAACCACAATGAGATACTGCCTTAGGCCAGTGAGAATGGCACAAATTAAAAACAAACAAACAAACAAACAAAAAAAACTAGCAACAACGAATGCTGGCGAGGATGTGGAGAAAAAGGAACTTCCTGCACCGCTGGTGGGAATGCAAACTGGTTCAGCTACTATGGAAAGCTGTGTGTGGAGGGTCCTCAGGTTATTAAAAATGGAGCTTCTATATGCTACTTTGATAATGTTACTATGGTAGTAAGTTTGTTCATCTCTGTCATGTGCCATCTTTAATTTGCAGAATGATGAGAAGATGAATGAAGTGATGCATCTGGCTCACACGTTCCTGCAGAATTTCTGCCGCGGAAATCCACAGAATCAAGTTCTCCTTCATAAACATCTGAATTTGTTTTTAACACCTGGTGTAAGTATTTTAATGACTGCTGATATTTACAGGAATGTGCCCAGCAGATTTGTTTTAGCACCCAAATACTTTATCTTTTTTCCTTGTAGGGGGTTGTCTCTCTAGAAGTGAATATCTTTTATTTCCATTAAGGGAATTTATATAGAAACTTGAAAAATGACACAGATTTTATGGGCGATAGTAGCTTTACTTACATATCTGTAGTTTAATGTTAGGAATAAGGTGTGATAGGTCAATAAAGTAATAATGGCCCCCCAGCAAACTACGTATGGGAAACCAAGGAGTGGGATCGAATCTGCTCCTTAAGCTGTGTTTCCTCGGTTCCAAGGAAGAGTTAGCTTTGAGTAATAGCTAATTAAATGAATCTCAAGAGTTCTGTTGCCACATGTTGACCTTTATGATGAGAAGCTCATTTTTATAGAGGCCAGTTTTTAACGAGGCACACCTGAGACTTATATGATGTTTACATGCAGTATTGCTTCAGTAAGTAATTTTCAGATTCATGTAAACCTCTTGCCATTTAATGATTAGTTCAGAGGACTACCCAAAATTATTGTTTTGACATCAAATTTCTTCTTAAAAACAAAAAGCCCTTGGCTAAATGCCAAAAATGAAAATAAGCATCTTTTCTCAAACAAATTATTCTATTATTCTAATAGCTCAATTTCCTCTTACTGCTGAATGATGGCATCACCCATGGGTGCGGGAAGCTCACTCTGCCTGAAACAGAAAACTGAGCACTCTGGTGGGGCTGAGTCTCAGGGTGGTGGAAGTAGAGATAGGGTGTTGGTGTGTGACTGGGCGGCTCCTCTGTCACAGCTCCTGGAGGCCGAGACCATGCGGCACATCTTCATGAACAATTACCACCTGTGCAGCGAGATCAGCGAGCGCGCGGTGCAGCACTTCGTGCGCTGCGTGGAGACGCACGGCCGCCACGTGGAGTACCTGCGGTTTCTGCAGACCATCGTGAAGGCCGACGGCAAATACGTGAAGAAATGCCAGGACATGGTGATGACAGAGGTATGTCCCCTCTGTTTGGCCTCAACCGTGAGCCCCAGTGTATGTCTGCCATTAACTGAGAGTGAAAAATACCCCCGACAACATCACTCAGGACAAGAACGGTGGGTCTTAGGCATAGAGATGTTTGGCTTTAATCCAGTGGAGTGACTTACTGTTACTTGATGTTATTTTCTAAGAGTTTGTTTTTCTTTGTGGAAGACCAATGCCATGTCCTTTCATACCTGTGTGTAAGTAGGGAAACAAAGGAATAAACAAAATACAAACTGAGCTTTAGGCTGTAAGAACACAGGGAGGAGGGAGGGGTGGGCACACTGGGTGAAAGGGCTCATCTGTGGAGGATGGTAACAGGTCTGTGGGGCCTGAAGGAGGTGGATGCCAATGCTTCTGGACAGGGCCCTACACCAGAAACAGTGTCATGGTATCAGTCTGTTACCCAATAAAGAAAGCAACTGGAAGAGAGGGAATTAAACCAATTTTTTTTTTTAATTCGTAATAGGGGTAACCAACCATCAACCCTCCCACCTGTCCCCCATATTTTTGTATATTTCATTGTATTTTCAATAATGGATAAAATTCTGTGAAATGTTATAGAATATGTAGAATGAAAGCAGATATGTTTGAAATTTTTAACTTTTCAATAATCTTCCAAAGATGGAGGAAACTGCTTTTCCTGTACCACATAGCTCTGTGCCTGAATTACAGAATGAGTGTTCTCTGCTGTTTGTCAAAGGCTCTAAAGGGAATTAAATGAACAGAAAGTACCCATCAGCGATTTATAACTTGTTGAAACTTGGCTATTTAGAGTAAGTTTTAAAATTTAAGGAAAACAAGTGGATGAAGTGAAGTTCTTTGCTATTTTGTTCTTTCACTTTGATGTTTGTCTTGGCTGAGGATGACGCTTTGTCACTAGGAACAGGTGGTACCTGGGAGCGCGGTACCTGTGGTTCTCAGGAGAAGGTAGGAATGAAATCACTTTCAGATCTAACTGTGCAACAGCAGGTTATATTTATTTGAAGGGATTTCACAATTATGTACCTTAAATTTGGGAACAGGATGATTTCTCTATTGATATAAGAGGTCATTGCCCCACAGAAACCTAAAACTTAATTCAATGGAAAGCCTTGGACTTTTTGGAGATGTATATATTTCCCATTTATTCCATTTCTTTCTTACTGAGGTCATTGGTTTACAGTAATATATAAGATATAGGACACTCCCTTCCGGAGTTGTCCCCCCGCCCCCCGCTAAGACACCCACAGTCCTCCACCACAGTTCATTGGACCCGTCCCCTTCCCCCCTTCTCTGGTAGCCTCAGTTCTATAGTCAAATTTCCAAAGCCTTGAATTTTTAAATGTAAATTATTGTTATGTAACATTTTCAGGAACATGTTACTTTTCCTTACCTACATTTATATTCACATTAGTCCTTTCTTAACTAGACATGCAAGAATGAATCTCATTTTCTATTATGATCCACAAGGAAAGAATTAAAATGGGCAAACAGCAAATATTTAAGATAGTCTCATGATCCTAGGTGTGATGTCTACGGAAAAAAATACTGCTAATATTTTAGCACATATGTATATTCTCTTCTAACAAAATTTTCAAAGTAAGGTAAATTGTGGAAAGTTTAAATATGTTAACAATTTAAATAAAACAAAGACTTTGTAAAATCTGTGTAACCTACCTAGATATTTCATCCTGGGGGTTAGAAAATCAATACTGGCAATAGATAGAAAGTAAGTCATTAGGTTTTTGGGCAATAAATTTGCTACCTGCTGAAATTCTCCACTAAAATTATATAAACTATACAGGAAGGAAAATTTATATTCCGAAGCCCCCTACCTATTCATTTCTTTTTTTCCTGTTTTTTTTTTTTTTAATCTCTCTATTCCTCACATAACTGTTTATATTTGTCCTCTGTCAATGCACAGGACACATAGACTTTTCAGATTCCTGTAGAGCTGCATGTGGTTGAGTGTGCTTGCTTATTCAGTCACTATGGGAAGGGTGGGGCTTTATTGAAATTAGACTTAAGAATGAGTTCAGGCTTTGGCAGTAGAGTCTTCCAGTTGAAGTAGAGGGAATGGGCTTTATCTTGTTGCAGGTTTAATTTTCTGGGTAACTTACTGATAAATGATCTGCTTTCATCTGTGTGACTCTAATTCTGGGCCACTGATGTTGATAGCATTTGCTGGGCACATGACCAGAGCCATTCAAACATCCTGCCTTGGTATCATTCTGTTTTTGCAACATTATCTCTGTTTTTCCAGAGATGCTTTTGTTCTTAAAGGACAAGTTAGTCTCATGACACCAGGTGAAGTGTCTGTGGAAAAAAGAATTGCTACTGTTTTTGCACATATGTATATTGGAAATAGCAGCTGGATGAACACTTGGGGTACTATGTTCTCTCTTTTTACCATTTCAGTTGATCAATGGGGGTGAAGATGTGCTGATATTTTACAACGATCGAGCATCGTTTCCCATCCTGCTCAACATGATGTGTTCAGAGAGAGACCGGGGAGATGAGAGCGGCCCCCTTGCCTACCACATCACCCTTGTGGAGCTGCTGGCAGCGTGCACAGAGGGCAAGAATGTCTACACTGAAATCAAGTGCAACTCCCTGCTGCCCCTGGACGACATCGTGAGGGTGGTGACCCACAGTGACTGCATCCCAGAGGTCAGCGTGGCCGTACTTCATTTTTTTCAAGTGCAGAACAATCAGAGGTGTCCATACTTGTTTTTATAATGAAGCGATATATTTTGCCAGGGTACTATGCTTAGCTGTGCAATTAGAAATACTTAAAAGAGCACAGAAGTCTTACCTTTTTAGTTCCACGGGAAGGTATGGAAGATGATAACCATTTTAAAGAATAATCACTGTTGGCTTCCTGCAAGCTAGTGCCCTGGACAGTGCAATGCTGAGTATGGCAGCTTGTTCACACTGTAGGGTGGCATGGGGCTGCTTCTGTGTTCCTGAGCATCCCACAGATGCTTCGTGAACAACTCCCTGGCCTTGACGGGAGCCACTAGGGTGCTGCCTAGTGGGGCAGGGTCTTATAATAAGTCTACCTCGCTTTGTGGGATAGCTGCCTTCCTGAAAATACAGACATGCTTTTGGCTCTATTCAAACATCACCTTTCATCCCATGCTCTAGTTTAGCTCTGAGGATAGGGAAAGAGCGCCTTAGAAACTTATTGTCTGTCAGTGGAATTAGTGAGGCTACCAGTACATTGTAGTCATTTCTTTTCTGCAGTAGATGCTGTTAGTGTATCATGAATATGTGACACACTGCTAGGATGTGAAACCAAATATTCTATATCACAGTAACTTGCCAAAGTGTCAGGTGAGGCTAACCATCAGGTAGACTTCAAAGTGTATTTTTTTAAGAGTTTATTTATTTTTGCATACAAGAACTGGGACACAGGCCAGAGGTGCCGATGGGGGGGGGGGGGAGCGGGTGAAAGGATTCACCAGAGACAGAGTGGGGAGCAGAACAGGTGGATGTACTGAAATACACTGCGGAGGGGAGCAGCAGGTGGGACAGGAGAGGTCTGCCACACCATATGGGTCACCTCCCTGGCCTGGGATTGAATTCATATCGAAGCAGCTGCTGATAGGTTCGCCGTGCTGTGCTTTAGCCCATGGCATTGCCAGGGAGGGCTTCAAAGTGTATTTTTTGTGGAATTATTGATACATCCACACAGGGATGCTTCATGCCTTGATTGGTTTTTAAGATGGCACAGAGCAAGGCATGTTGTAGTCATCGAACCCTTGCACTCTCCACACTTGATGGGCAGGATCCTCACTGCCACACTAATGAGGAAGACTGCCTGCATTCGAGGGCTTGATTCTGTCCACGCCCTGCCCGTGTGTGGCTCCCTTTGACCTCACACCCCTACCTCCTCCTTCATCTGCTTTACTCCTCCCTGTCCTCTGGATCTCACTTTAAGACTTGCTGCTTTAAGGAAGACTCCCTGGTCTCCTTAGGAGAGTCTCTTAAGAGTCTGTCATTTGAAATTTGATGTTTGAGTTTTATTAGCAAAACGCTGCAACCCTCACATCCTTTCCCAAGACAATGAGCTTGATGAGGGTAAAAGTAGGTCTGTTTCTGATATCATTATATCGTCTAAGCCAAAAGCTTTATTTTGTGAGTATATTTTCAATGAAAGAAAGAATGAGCCAGAATCCTGGGCTTGTTTCTTCCTAGCAGTGTGACTGACTTCCGTGGGTTACTTTTAGTTCCCACAGTTTTTTTTTTTTTTTTAAAGATTTATTTATTCATACAGAACTGGGGTACAGGCCAGAGGTGCGGAGGGTGAGAGGATTCACCAGAGACAGAGTGGGGAGCAGAACAGGCAGATCAACGAAGTACACTGCTGAGGGGAGCAGCAGGCGGGTCAGGAGAGGTCTGCCGTGCCATGTGGATCTCCTCCGGGGCAGGCGGGGATTGCGCCATGTGGTCACCTCGGGGGCAGGCGGGAATCGAACTCATGCGGAAGTAGCTTAAGCTTCTTAGTGCAGTGCTTTAACCCGCTGCGCCACCAGGGAGCGTCCAGTTACCACAGTTTTAAAATGAAACGATTCTAGTGTAGGAGGATTGTTGGAGGGTTAAATGAAATAGCCCTTCAAAATGCTGCAGGTGCCTGGTGAGAAGTAAATACAAGTTGTTGTGAAGGTGATTTCATCCTCACCAAGCAGCTCAGCTGTCTCCTTCTCTGTGTCCTGCACACTGATTCCTCATCCCTGAATGGTCTAGGCCTCAACCAGCCAGATAACTTAGGGAGAAGGTAGTTGCCTATGTGTTCCTCATCTTTCTAACCTGGATTCCGTCACTCTGTGCTCTTTTATGTGTGTGGGGAGAGAGTGAGGGAGGAAGGAAAGAGAGAGAAGAAAATGAAAAACATCATCCTACCCGCTGCAGAAATGGTATATATTGGTGAGACTCATCCCAGTCCTTCATGAAGATTTTTGCTAAATTTGGAATTTGACTGTCTTAAAATAATATGTTCGTGTGGGTGTAAACTGCGATCCATTTTTTCTCAAAGTAGAGATTAAATATTTCTGAATGACAACAAAGTGCTATTTAGTTAGCACATTTTAACATCCTATTAGGATTCCATTGGTTGCAAGGAACAGAAGCCTAGCTCAACTAGCCTAAATCAAAAAGGGAACTTTATTGGCACTTGGAGTTGGGAATTTGAAGGGTAATTTTATGTTCAGATAGATCCCAAGGGTCAAGCAATGACAGATGCTTTCCCTCTCTCCCTCTTCTTCTTTGTGGTTTTATCACTCTGTCTTCTTCTGAGCATAAGTCTCTTCCAGACACCTGGAGAAGATATCTTCTTCTTGGAGGTTGGGTTTATCTTGTTCCATTTTAGCAGTAAGGGGGACAGAGGGGTGAGAGAGGGAGAGAAGGAAGGGGAGGGGGGAGCACTTGAGCTCTCCTGTGTCAGAGTGGCTGGTTTGAGTGAAGGGCTCATTCTTACACCTGCCCTGAGCTTCAGGATGGAGGACTAGGTTACGGGTCCATCCCTGGGCAGGGTGGAGAGTCTTAGCAAACCATGGGCAGTGGGACTGCCTTCCAGGTGGACACACAATAATACATGCTTCATTCTTCTGGGACTCACAGATTTTATTGAGCCTTTCATAATTGATATTTGAAAATGAACAATAAGCAAAACTTGTATATTTGAACCTTGTGCAGGTCAAAATTGCTTATGTGAACTTCGTTAATCACTGCTACGTTGACACTGAAGTGGAAATGAAAGAAATCTACACAAGTAACCACATTTGGAAATTATTTGAGAACTTCTTGGTGGATATGGCAAGGGTAAGTTACACTTTTAAGTTACCACTCATGTGGTAAGATGGTGGAGTTACACGTTGGCTAAACTGTAACAGCATCTGGATGAAAATTTGCACTTAAATCTTTTCATTCCATCCATTACATTCGTGAAGTTGGACGTGATTACCAAGACTTAGTCCTGTGTGGAGCTTATAGGGATAGAAAGTGCTGTCCTGTCACTGATGGCATTTCACTGGCTTTTTTACAGTAGACTTGGGCCAAGGGCAATTTATATTCAACCTAATTTCATCAGCTTAATCACAAACCATTGATGGAAGAGCTTCCCAGAGGCTTGCCTGTGGCCTTTGCACAGGCCACTTCCTGACAGAAACACCAAGCACTTAGCGTTGCCCCTGCTGTCTGCATCAGGGTCTTCATCAGACACGTGCTCCAGTCGCTCAATCACTTGGTGTTTCCGTCAAAATACATTCTTCTTTTTACTGAGTATATTTCTTCTTTTTTGGCTTCTTTGGGGACACTGGGAAGGACATAGGAAGCTGGCTGGCATTTTCTAGTTATTATCGAGCACATATTTTTTTGTTCTGATAATATAGAGTAAATGAATGAACCAGAAAAGGAAGGAAGGAATCATCTTGACAAATAGCATTTCATTTTAGTTTGCACATCCTTGCCTTTTATTTTCTAATATGGTGATTTATTACCAGGTCCAGAGTCTATATATTATATATATATATTTAAAGATTTATTTTATTTATGCATAAAGACCTGGTTGTACAGGCCAGAGGTGTAAGGGTAGTGAGAGGATTTACCAGAGACAGAGTGGGGAGCAGAGCAGGTTGACTGATGAAGAACACTGCTGAGGGGAGCAGCGGGTGGGTCAGGAGAGGTCTGCCACGCAATGTATTCACATCCTCTGCAGGGATCGAACTCATTCTGAAGTGGCTTTAGCTTCTAGTGCTGTGTTTTAACCTGCTGTGCAACCAGGGAGGGTCCCTGGAGTCTATATTTTGACATTATTGATCTTTTTTAGTTTTCCCTGTAAAGTTATGGGATTTGATGTTCAAACAAGGCCTTCATCAAGAGAAGGCAATGTACACGACACTCTTGAGGCCTCTTAAGAATTGTGCAGACCTGTCCCAGGCCTTTGCCTTCCTGTGTGTCTCAGCCCTGGCAGCTGTGTGTGAACTTCCTGTGCATGATTTTTTTTGGGATATTTGTGGGTGTTGTTTTTCCACTGGGTTACAGATGCATGCTCACTGTTCCCCATGAGCTTCCCTTTACCTCTCTGGAAGGAGACAAGGCCATGGAGATCCAATAACATTGACTCGACCATAGATTAGACATCTGAGAACAGTCATGGCAACCATGTCAGTCCAGTCTGGGAACTCTTGTTCACTCAAAGTTTGCAGGTGAATTTATTTTTTTGCCTTTGGTGTGAGGCAGTGAGTGCTGTCTCTAGTATGTCCAGGCTGGCGCCTGCAGGCTTTTAGTTAAAAGCTGCACATTACCTGTCTCAGGTAGACCTGCGCCGTGCAGAAACCATTTTGTTTTATTGGGACTCATGCACCGCTCGTGTTCACCTCCCACACCTTGAAGCGCCCACAGATCTGAAGGGCTGTGAGTATCTCCAGAGACCTTGAAGTCAGTGATGGTTTCTGTTGCTGATAACTGTGCTTTAAAAGGACACGTGAGGGAAGATGTTTAAAAAAATTGTAGCTATTTAACTGACTTCCACAGTGCTGTGGACTAAAGACAAGCTTGAGAAAGACCAAGGTCAAAGTCTAGGCAGCATGAGGTATAAAACTAAAAGAATTTTTATTTTTTAAACCAAACAGAAGGCTGATCATAACTGCCAGTGCTGTTGCTGCCTTGGAAACACTGTCCTTAGGTGTTGCACATGGCTAAGGTGTGTCAGGTCTTTAAAAACAATTACATGTATAGAAAGGGGTTTTCCGTTCCCTACTTTGACTTAGTAGAAAATGTTATTTTTATGTAAAGGCCATGCAATTTCAGGATCTTACTGGTGTCTTCACTCTTGTCTAGCCACATCCATTTAGCTCTACTGCCAAAAATGCTTTTCTTTGTTTTTCTGGTTTCCCTCTTACTTATATGTAAAAGCAGCAGCCCTCTTAGTTCCTCATGTGGAATGCCACGATGGAGGGAGGGCCAGGAAGCCTGAGTGTATCATGTCTGGCCTTTTTCTTTTTCCCCTTGAGATGACATTCAGGAAGCACCACACACTTTCAAATTCAGGTTATAAAAATTGGTACAGTAAGGAGGAGGCCAGCAGGCAGGTTTTCAGTTCCAGAGAGCAGCAGTCTCGGCACTGTGGGGCGTGTCATCTGGAGGGCTTGTCTTAAAGCACAGGTGACTGGGTCCCACCCCCAGAGGTCCATGTCAGCTTCCTTATGAAAATGTCCCCAATTTTGCTATCGACTTCAAGACTCTGATGACCAGCACTTCTCTTTGTGACTCTGCAAAGTGAAATTTGACCCCGACGTGACCTAGAGGCACGCTAGCACAGAGTTGGGTCGTGGACCTGGCCATTTTCACTCTGACCACTTGCACTGGTCTCTCCTTTCACTCATCTTACCAAGTGGTAAGTAATGGAGTAAAGGGCTAATGTGTATGTTCTTTCAAATGTACTTTGCAAGTGCTTTAATTTGGTAGAATTAAATAGGTTTCTTTGCTTGATTATTTTGATTCCATAATTTCCTTGCCTTTCTTATTGAGAAAGTCTCCTTTTGTAGGGTTCTCTGTTTACGCTTCTATTGGTAGCATTGCAGGGAGTGAAGAAGTAGAAAGTATTCCATAATCTTCATTTCTCTTTTTTTGAAGATGTATGTATTTATGCATACAGAACTGGGGTATAGGCCAGAGATGCAGGGACCGTGAGAGATTCACCAGAGACAGAGTAGGGAGCAGAACAGGCAGATCAATGAAGTACACTGCTGAGGGGAGCAGCGGGCAAGACAGGAGAGGTCTGCTGCGCCACGTGGGTCACCTCCAGGGCGGGGATCAAACTCACAGTGAAGCTGCTGCAGCCAGTTCCACAGTGCTCACTTTAACCAGTTGTACCACTGAGGAGGGCCTCTCTTTCACTTTTTAAACTTCATGCTGACTTTTGCGATGGGACCATGTGGTGAGAATATGCTTTTCTTGGCTTTATTTGGTCTCTGTCTTGCATCAGACTTTCTGCATCTCAAATAACTGGTAGAGTTTGTAACAGTTGATGAATCCTGTCTGGCAGTGTCTCTGCATCAGGCCCCAGACTACCAACCTGCACTGGTCCTTCCCCACTTGTTCTTCCCCACTTGTGAACACTGGCATGTGAACACTGGCCCAACCTTTGCCTTGTCCCTGTCTGTCTGCAGCCCCTTTGCTGACCTCGTCTCTGAGACCAGGCTGTGGGGGCTGACCCCTTGACCCAGCCTCACATGTGTTCTGCCTCCACGGCATCTCCCCTCCACTGTCAGACCTCAGCCTCCTGTGCACCCCATCCCTGAAGTCTTTTACATCTCAGTAAATGATAACCCTACTATTTAATCCAGGCATTCAGGCCAAAATTAAAAAAAAAAAAAAGACTTCCTATCTATAAATCTTACTTTCGTGCATTCTGTTCTCCATCTTTAGCAGTCTGTAAACGCTCATCTGCTAGATCCAGAATCTGAGAGCCTCTGAACACTTGTGTCACCCCCCCCCCAACTCCAGGATGTTATTAGTTTTCACTCATAACCTGTTGCAGGTCACCTTGTTGCAGTGACTCACCCATTTTCCTGTGTTCACTACTGTCCTCTCTATCTCTTCTCCAGCTAGCAGCCATATGATTGCGAACAGATGAAGAATGTGGTCACTCCTCTGTTCAATTCCTCCTGGAGACCCTGCTTAATTCCCCCTCTCTTCTGTGTCCCCCTTTGCCTTCTCCATGCCCTTTTGTTCTCCCCCAGCGAGGATTCTGTCCACCTGGTGGTCCAAACACTCTGTCTGCAGCATGTTTGCATTCATGTGGGGTGCATGTCCCCCAGCTCTCCCCATGGCTCTGTCCTCTCTTTCCAGCTTGCTGCTTAAGGGGCCTTCACTTCAGAGGGGCCTCCACTGACCTCTCTGGGGACAGCTGCAACCTCTTCCCTCAGCACTCCTTTCCCTGGTTGCATTCGCGTTGGAGAATTTTGGTGACATTTTGGTGTGTTTGTTTGTGGTTCTAACACATCAAAGACGGGCAGGGATTTTGGCTCTTGGGTTCACTGCCATGACCTGACCTGGACTTGGTCCACACATAGGAGATTTGTACAAACTTGTGGAATAAATACATGAATAAATATTGCCTGAAGTTAAAAATACTTAAGGAATGAATTTGGAAACATTCTCCGTGTGGTGTTAACATAGAAGGAAGGGAAGGTATCAGCACAGCGAAACCGAGAGCCAGAAGCAGGGTTTGAGCTCTGCAAGATAATGAAATCATGATGAAGAATTACCACTCCGTGGTAGGGAAATGACTGGTTATTTCCAGGGATCAACGAGTATTTTCTGTAAAGAGGGCGAGTTCCTGCTTCAGCTTGTCACGCCACATCACAACTGTTGTAGCTCTTACTGGGCTGTAAAAGAGCCACAAGTTAAATGTAAATGAATGCATATGGCGAGATCTGACTGATAGACCATAGATTGTTAAATTAATAATATGTAATTCTGCATGCACATATTATGTGTGGTTCATTATATTTATAATACAAACTCCACTAGGTTCGTGATCATTACTTACTCTCTTTACTGTCAGATCGATCTTAGATACGTAGGACACTCTTAGTATGGAATAGCCATTCAATAAAAATTGTTGATTTGAATTAAATCAAAATGACATTTGAGGACACTTATCCTTTAGGATGAAATAAACTCAGCTCATAAACTCATGTCATATAATACTATAAATTGTACTAGGTTTTAGGGATAAATGTGAAATGGTAAAATGAGATAGAAATGTAGGTATATATTTATGTCTTTAAGAATGCTCTTTCTTAAACATAGAAGTAGTGGAAGTTAGTTAAGAAGAATAATAGGCATTTCTCCATTTATAAAACTTCTCTATTTAAATAAAAAATGTAAAAGCATCGAAATAGAAAATTACTGTTTTAAAAATGCTAATAATCTTTCTATAAAGGCTATTAAAATATAAGACATCAGTAGATCTGTCAGCACAAATAAGATTCAATTTCCTACCAACTATGCTTGTTGGGAGAGTAAAAAGATGAGAATACAAAGGTAATATTAAATGTTGGTTTACACAGCTTGCTGAGAGAGTGAATTTACACCACATTTCTGAACCACATTTTGGTAACATTTAAAAGTCTTTCTGTCTTTTCAATGTGTCAAATAGCTTGTCTTCCAAGAATCTGTCCTCAGGAAATAATTAGAAATGATATCAAGGATTTATAGTCAAAGAAGTTCATACTTTTATAATAATATACAGTAAGAAATAGTTTAAATATTTAATGACAGTGAAATAGTTCATTAAATTATGATACAAAATTGATGTTATAGTCACCAAGGTTATGTTTAATAGCTGTATATAATGTATATATTATTCAGGTTTCATTTGAAAGTGGTTTAGATGGATTGAATCATCTATACATGACAAATTACAAGCATGAATTGACTACTTGAAGAGTGTCCTGCCTCATTAGCAGTGTTAGAAATGCAAAATAACTTTTAGGTGACATTAAATAGACAAATAAGATAATTTGCGGAGCAGGCATCTATTCCAGCAGGAGGCAGAGGGCAAGCTGCAGACATTGGTGGGGAACACCCAGGGAGTACCCAGCAAGTGGACCTGTGCAGAGCTGTTTCCTGCAGACCTGTAGGGGAAAGGGGAGCAAGGGTGACTGGACCCCAGAGAACTCGGAGGCTCACTGGGAGCATTCCTGCAGGGGCAGCACCCAGAGCCACAGACACTGCTGGGCCTTTATGAGGAGAGGGAGGGGACCAGGCAGAGTCGGAGCAGGTACCCGACTTCTTTGCTTGAGCTCTGGTCTCCTGCCAGCTGAACCCAAGGGAGTCCGAGAACTAGTTGGTGATTTGTATTTTTGGTTATATATATATATATGTCAACTCATTCCAAAATGAATTAAAGCTTGACAGTGATTTAGGATAAATTTAAGAATAAATGTAGCCTCTAAAAATAAATATTTAGATAATGACATATATTTTATAGGAAATAGTGGTATGAAAAAAATATGTACAAACACATCAAAACTTTAAAACTAAGTATATTACACATAAAAAGTTAACTCAGTATGATATAATTTTCTTTGAGCCAGAACCAATCTTAGATTGGAAAGAGATAATAAAATAAATTAAAATTATGGCAAAGGAATATTATTTATTGTCATCTTTTTCTTAATCTACTCAGGATTTTTTAATTTACTTCTTGGTTCCTAAAATGTTATAAAACATATATTTATGCATACAAGAGCTGGGGTGTAGGCCAGAGGTGCATTGAGCAGGAGGTCCCTAATGTAGGTAATATTAACCTAAAACAAAAGGAGTCATTTCTTATTCTTTTTAGTTCTTTCATTTTAAAAATAATTGATTCACAAATATTTATTGACTGTTTTCTGTATGCCAGACTCTGTTACATGCTGGGGCAGTAACTAAATGATGACATAGTTTATTTCCTTTCATTGCCCAGTTCTCTATACTAATCTAAATTTTAGCACCTGACAGGGAGGTATTTTTAATAGACAAGAAAAAAAGTGAGTCACCTAATGGGAAGTGACCCAGAAGCAAAACAAACCTTCTGCTCTTTCTGCTACCTGCCTTCACCAAGTGCTTTCCAATTTTGGCAGTTGGCTTCAAACCAAAAACATTGGTACATGCATTTGAGACAAGAATTTTACTCTTTTGTAATTTTTTTGTATATGAGAGGCTTTAAAGCAATATATAATTATTTTAGATAATCTTTTGATTAATCACCTTATTGAAAAGATAGAAATGACCGAAATTACCCTCCATAATTTCTGGATTATCTAAAAACATCTGGAGCGTTGACCCTGTATTTACCCTCCGTGAGTCTCCGAATATTTGGCTTTCTTATTCTGTCCCAGTTGCTCAGTCTTTTCTCATCCTGTGAGCCCCTCCCACTTCTGTTTTAGTCTCCATGTTTATTGTCTTTTCATCACCCATCTGCTTTTCATTTGTTTATAATCTTTTGTGATAGCACTTGCAATTGGACTACCCTGACATCATTGGAAATTTGCATTTTGTTTAGCAAGATGAGCAGTTTCTGTCCTCTTTAATCACATATAAAGATCAAAATCTGTGTTTTTTTTTTCTTGATTTATGCTCAGCTACTTGCTTAGGTTACTCTGAAAAGAAAGCACACTTTGATGCTCCCCACAGGGGCTGTGAGCAAAAGAGACAAAAGTATTGGAAGAAATTTATCTTCTTCGGCTTTCTTCTCAAGGTGATTTCTGGGTTTGCATCCCTTGCTTGACAATAAGTGAAATCTAAGTGAAAATGTGTAAGGATATAAACCACCAGTAATAATAATGGTTTCCTCTTCAATTTTCTCATATTGAGTGGGGAAGTGTTTCCCAGAAAAACTAAGCTTGGGGATGAGGTCATTGTGCAAGAGTATGGGGAAGCTGGGTGGCGAGAAAGGGCTGGGGTTGGTGAGAGAACTCTGGCCTGAGGAGGGAATGACTACCAGATTTAAAGGTGAAACTATGTGTAGCGACACAATTCGAATGGGTTTTAGGTTGAAAAGCAGAAGACAGGGTTGTAAGCAAGCATTTCGGGATTATTTTGGAAGGTTCCAGCACTGAGTCACAGTCTGAAGGTGGGACTAGACCTAAGTTTCCATGCCAACTTTCCCTCCAGGTGTGCAACACGACCACAGACAGGAAGCACGCCGACACGGCCCTGGAGAAGTGTGTCACTGAGTCGGTCATGAGCATCGTCAGCGGCTTCTTCAACTCCCCCTTCTCAGACAACAGCACCAGCCTCCAGGTAGCTCCGGCTGGGGTTTCTGTGTGGGGCTGTGCCCCTCTGGTGGGTGGGAGATAGCGCTTCTCTGCTCAGGCATCATTTCCTGGACATCTAAGCTCTCTCTTCTCTCCTTTCTGAGTTTCCCAAGTGTTATTATTTTTTAAAGATGTATTTATTTATGCATTGAAGAATGGGGGTAAAGGCTAGAGCTGCAGGGGCTGAAGATTCACCAGAGACAGTAGGGAGCAGAACAGGCAGATTGAAAATACACTGCTGAGGGGAGCAGCAGGCTGGACAGGAGAGATCTGCTGTGCCATATGGGTAGCTCCTTGGCCAGGGATTGAACTCATGCTGCAGTGGCTGTGGGCAGCTTCACAGTGCTGAGTTTTAACCCTGTGTGCCAGGGAGGCCCCTCCCAAATATTACTTTAAAGAAAGAGGCTCATCTTCCAATGGGATTATATTCCTGTGCTCTTTCTCAGCCTAACAAGAGCATTTATATCTGAAGTTCCACTGTCAGTGTCAAGGTAAACGACGGGATTCTTTAAAATGGATAGACTCTTGGACTCAATTTCTCCTTAGTGATTTATCATGAAAGAATTAGCTGGGATTTATGTACTGAGGTTTTCATTTAAGTATCAGTGGTGCTTAGCTTAAAACTTGGCACCAACCTTGAGTGTTCACGGTAGGAATTACTGTGTATCTATAATAGCTGAATTATTACATGCCAGTGAGAAAGCATAGGTAGAAAAATTTATGAGTAAAGAATATGATCCTGAGGTAATACAAGGTGAAACAGGCCACAGAATTTCACTCTTGTATCCAAAAATTTTGTGTGTGTAAAGAAGATGTATGGAGAAAAACTCGGAATTATCTTCAAAATGTCGGTGTTGACACTCTCTACCTCATAGTGTTACTGGTTATTTTCATTTCTGTGATCACCACACATTCTATTTGATTGTGTATTAACCCTCTGAGAAGATGACTTTAAGAATCATGCTTCAGTTTGACTTCAGGGAAAATTTTAAACTATTAGATAGGACTATGAAATTGTTTTTTAATGGTAAGACTTGTCTCTGTTACTCATGATATGAAACCAAAACATACAATCAGTCAAACAAACTCATACCACCTGCCCTTTTCATACTTGGGAATATACCAGAGATTATTTTTTAAAAAATGCATACTTAAATTCACTTCCATGATTTCAAGAAATGCCATATTTCTGCTGAAGAACATAGCTAAAATACAAACCATTGACTTCCGGCGGTGTCTGGGATGGCACTTTTCATCAAGAGTGTGTGAGATGAATATGTGTTGAGGGACACACACCCTGAAACTCAAAAGGCTGGATTGTCTTACATTTTGACGAGTCTTTTTGAAAACACACTGATGCCACCCTAGGAGTGTTTGGGTAACGCTAAGGCCTGAGTGGGAGCGCTGATGCTGCAGGGCCTTCTGTTCTGTTTGCAGACACACCAGCCAGTTTTCATCCAGCTGCTGCAGTCCGCCTTCAGAATCTACAACTGCACCTGGCCCAGCCCAGCCCAGAAAGCCTCTGTGGAGTCCTGTATCAGAACTTTGGCTGAAGTGGGTAAGTCAGAGTGTCTGGTTTTACTTAATTTTTACATGTTGTCAAAAAAGTGGGCTTTTGGCTATTAGCCCTGTAAGCAGCTTTCTATTTCTTATTCTCATGAGGAAGCAGGTGTGGCTTTTCTGAGCATCACTTGTTTTTTGGGAAGGGGTATAATCATTATTTTTCTTTCAAAAATAATTCAAAATTTATTTATTATGTCTAAAATGAGTTTCCCTGGCACTTTAACCTGGTGAGGTTTCAGGGACTGTTTAGTTTGTTCTACCATAACATCATCTTTTTTTGGGAGATGATGTTAATTAGAGTGCTCCTACAGGTGGCAGAGGGGAGGAGGAATTAAAAAATATAGATTTGGGTCACTTGTACTAAGGGAGATGCACATTAAAACCACAATGAGATACTGCCTCACCCCAGTGAGAATGGCACATCTTAAAACAACTAGCAACAAGTGTTGGTGAGGATGTAGAGAAAAAGGAACTCTCCTGCACTGCTTGTG
>NW_004567137.1:3370660-3371903 GCF_000260355.1 Condylura cristata
CTGAAGCATTGCCAGGAGGAATGTTGGATTATCTTTGTGGTCATCACTGTCATTATTTATCAGTTACTGTGAGGATATGCATTGCTAAGTGTTTCACATGCTTTATCTCATTTAATACTTAGCTGCTTTGATTATTTACATTTTATTGTGGAGGAAATATAATTACTTAAACTAGATAAATGACTGGTGTTACAGTATGTGTTCAGTAAATATTTGATAAATAAATTAGTAGTTTAATTGATAACCATTTAAGCTTTTTTGTTTTAGTTTCCCCCCATTTGCAGTTTGACCTAAGTGAATTTATATTACCCAAATATAACGACAGTCCAATTTTTGTTGTTGTTGACATAACATTGCTGACCCAATGTCTGCTAGAACAATGTACCTCCCCTCCCAAAACTTCACTGAACAACAGTAAAGAAATAAAAGTAGTATTGTTACAGGGCAACCCAGTGTGAATTGGGCTGCCTGTCTGTGGGTCCTCACCTGTGCACTTAAAATTTAATTGTACTGCAGGCACACACACAAAAGGGTCGATAACTGGTTTATTTACAAAAGGGGAAAGGAAAAGGAACAACCCAGGGAAATAGAGAGAGCTACAAGGTAACTAGAATATCTTACCAGCTCAGCTAACTTGGAGCTCTGGTAACAAACTGATAGCCACCAATCACACGGTCCCTAGAGAGCCTTTGCCCAAACCCCCGAGAGAGAGCCATTGAAAATTGCTCCCTGTTTATCCCTCAAAGTCCCAGAATACCTACTTAGCTCTGCCCTTGGGTCCTCACAGTTCTCTCCTCGGTACTGCTGAGAGTTGTAGTTTCCAGTCACTGGAGTAGGGGGTGGAGTCCACAAAACTCTGCAGAGTTCCTTTAGGACATCCTTTCCCCTTAACAGTATTATTCAAAAAGCAGAAAGAGTAAGGAAGACCAGGTACAGAAAATGAAAGATATTAACAGACTTCTAAGAAAAGACTGTCAACAAAAGGAGAAGAGTTAAGTAAAAGAAGAGTTACTGGGAATGGCAGGCCAGGAGGCACTAAGTACTAAGGAAGGGAAAGATTTGGCAAAAAGGATAAAAGCAGAGAACTGGATATTTTTCTCCCTTCCTGCCCCATCCTGTTCCACAGTTAGCTGGTAACTGACCCTTGCCTGAGACTGTACTCAAAAATACAAGACCCAGAGTAGGTAAGGAGAACTAGCAGAGAGCGAGTGACACTACCAGCTCCCCCTCCCCCACACCCCTA
>NW_004567137.1:3372923-3412798 GCF_000260355.1 Condylura cristata
AATAACAAAAGATTAAATACTTAGAAAACTTTATAGGAAACATACAAGAATAAAAAAATGTAATACTGTATTCAGGAATACAACATATTTTAATCTGATAAGTGCACTATTTCTCATATCTATATAATATACATATATAACACACTATTTCTTGATTAAGCAATTCAGTTTGTGGGGTTGCTGGTTCTCTTCAAATCAGTGACTTTGGTGCTTTCATACCTTTCTCCACACACATCCCCTCTCAGCCCACTTGGGCTTGAGAACCCCACAGTCCACAGCCCGCAGCTGCTGTCCCTGGCACCTGTCCTGTGTTCCAGCAGCCGAGGTCCGGTCGCTGCACTGAGGGTGCCCACTTGCCCATTTGGCACTGGAACTCTAAACTGGTCTCTCGTTCTTGTTAATAAACTGGATTTGCACTTGTGAAGCTTTTCCTGGCTTCATGGAGTAAGTCATGAAATGGACAGTGTTGTCTAGGTACGGCCAGAGCTTGCCCCAAATGGAGGGTACTTCAGACAGACAGAGGGTGGGTCAAGGTTACTAGCAAAAAAAAAAAAGGGTGGGGGAGGGGTGGTTTCGGGGAAAGCCACCTCTGTCATGGCAGGCAGGGGTGTCTCATGAGGCATCCTCACCGGTGTGAGTAGCAACCCCAGACTGAGGTTTAGGGTGACACTTTGGGGAGACGTTGATACTGCCATTGATATATTAAGTTCAGCAGTCTCTTTACCCCACACAGGGGCCTCTTTTGGGTCTGTTTTTCACACATGAATGTCTAACCCCCACCCTGATGTGCTCCTTAGCTCAGGCTCTGGCTCCAGCCAGCCCTCCTGCTCCATCCAGACTCAGCCCTCTGAGCACCCGGCCTCCCCTGCCTTGCCTCTTATGTTTCTTCTGCTTCTCCTGAAGAGTTTAGGCTGAAGGGTTCAGAAGGGAGGGGAAGTAAAAAAGGAGAGGCTGTAAAAAAGTAAAGGACACCAAAGAGAACTTAATTTTATTTTAGACTGATGCCCATAGCAAAATGTCCAGAAGGATGTAAATGAGATATTAACATTGTTTCTTTGTAGTTAAATTACAGGTAAATCTGGTCCTGGTATTCCTGCTTCTAATATAACTTCTGGGTTTTTAAAAATATAGTTTTCACTTATTTTTCACTTAGTAACACAGCTTTTGTTGGAGACTAAGTCAGCAAAAAAATATACTTTTTTTTTTTTTAAAAAAAGATTTATGCATACAGTTCTGGGGTACAGGCTAGAGGTGCAGAGAAAGAGTGGGGAGCAGAACAGGCAGATTGACAAAGTGCATTGCTGAGGGGAGCAGCGGGCAGGTCAGGAGAGGTCTGCTGAGCCATGTGGGCCAGCTCTCTGGCCTGGGACTGAATTTGAGCTGAAGGGGCTGCAGATAGCTTCTCAGTGCTGCTCTTTAACCCATTGCGTCACCAGAAATATGATACTTTTGATATAAGAATACAGGGTCTTAGCTGCCAGGTATATTCATTTTTGCATTTTAAGATCATCTCCCCTTTACCTCCCCTCCTTCCTTCTTTCTCTCTTCTTTCCCCTCCTTTTACTCTTTTATTCCTTTCTTCCTTCTCCTTCCTTCTCCCCCCTCCAACATTTCCCCTGTTACCAGGGGAAGCACCACTTGGACCACAGGGAGCACAATGTGTGCTGTTCATAATCCCGAAAAGTAGACACGTGCAGAGCTGGGGGGGCTCTAGGGGACTCCCACAGGACCTGCCCCTTCAGTGACATGCCTCTTCCTCACTTGGCCATCTCTGTTCTTCCCAGCAGGACAGCAAAGCTTTGAGGTCTGGAAATAGTCACTGAAAGTAGAACGATGCTGTTCTAGAACAGGCATGCATTCTGCTGCCTGTCACTACCAAAGCCACTAAGCAGAGACCAGAATTGAATCTGCAAGTCTCAGACCAACTTGCTGTCTACTGATCTGAGAGTGGTGGGCATAGCACCCTGAAGAGTCCATTCTACTATCTCATCTCGAGCTGGCCTTTTTATGTTGCATTACATAGAGTCACAAGCAAACAACCCATCAGAACAGCCCAGCACAGCTGGTGTTCCTGCTGTTTGCACGTTCATCCCCCAGAACCTGTTAACAGTTTGCCTGGTTATGTTGACCCTGGCACATCTGATGGGGTCCAGCACTCACCTAATGGATGTCATTAGGGCAGGAATCTCAGTTCAAAGCAAGAGTTTTCATTTAAAGAAAACAGATCATTAGGCATATGTTATGTACATGCTGCCTGTGTGATGTGTGGGTGCAGATTCCTGTACCAGGTAGGGTGCCCTTTCCTTCCTCTCTGGCTCCTCTCAGTACCTTTTATTTCTAAGTTGTAAGATTTAATTTATGAGCATATTCTATTCTGACCCAAACCTTATGATTTAACAGGATGGTTTACTTTTCTCTAAGCTCTGAAGAGATAGGTGATAGAAAGTTAAAAAAAAAAAAAATCTAGATCAGTAATCAGTTTAGGTTTAGAAGGTGACGTTTTGGTGCATGGTCTCACTGTTAGCGAGAAGACACACTTCCTTCTGTCCCTGCCAGTGCTTTCCATCTGCATGGAACCTGGGCTCTGTGGGTCCTGTCTCCACCACCCTGTGTATTTGTATTTCCTCTTCCTTTCCCTCCAGAAAGGTTTTTTTAATTCCTCCCTCTGGGATCTCTGTGGGAACTCTATGCTCTTTCCTTTTATCGTTCTTCACTTAAAAAAAAGAAAAAAATCTAGGGTTTCTCCTGGTGGCCTAGTTTAAGTTTCAGCACTATCACTTCTAAGGCCTGAGTTCAGCCCCTGGCCAGGGAGCTGACACACATGGTACAGTAGACCTCTCCTGCCTCGCCCACTGCTCCCCTCAACAGCCTGTCTGCTCTCTGCTCTGTCTCTGGTGAATCCTCTCACCCCCTGAGCCCCCTGACTTACACCCTAGATCTTATATCCCCCCCAAAAAAGCCATCTATTAGCAATAATCTTGAAATGAAATTGTATTTCTTTAAAAGTAACAACAAACTCCTCAGCCTTCAGAGGTATTCCTTTTTCCAAAAAAAAAAAAAAAAGGTGGGTCCACTGTGTGGGGCTCTTGGCCTGGTTCCCATAGCCCCCCTCTATAGCAGCAGGCTGAGGTAGGATGCCCCGCCCTGCAAACTGCTCACTCAGTAATATACTTTCACTTCTCTTTCTTTCCCCCTTCTGTTTTCCTTTCTTCTGTTTTCACCATTGCCATTTCTTAGCGTCTTAAATTCTTCTATAAAAGTATTTTTAAAAAATATTTTGTTCAAATTCTTCTATAAAAGTATTTTTAAAAAATATTGAGGTAACATTGGTTTACTTCATTGCTTTGTGTTTTAAGTGTGGGCTTCCCACCTGCAGGTGCGTAACCACACCACACCTGCCACCAAACCCCCACAGTCCTCCCCCGCAGCCTACAATGCCCCTTTCCACCGTCTCCCCTCCCCCTCCACGTCTTGTGGCCTCAGTTCTGCAGTCGGCTTTCTGGAGTCAGTGCTTAGTTTCTCTTTATGTGACCCTTGGTCTGCCTTCTCTACAGTCCACACACAAGGGACATCATCTGAACTTGTCTTTTGCGCCTTCCTTGCCTAGCACCATCCCCTCCAGTTCCAGCTGTGTTGCCACAAATGTATAAAAGCCATTTTGACCCCATCTCTGGATTTGAACTCTTCTCTGTTTTCTTACAGTCTTCATTTCACCTCAGCTTACACCCTCATAAGAGCAAGTCTTCCCTTTCCTGTTAGATTTTGAGGGACAATACCTATGAAGAGCTTCTTAAAAAGTCATCACCAGAAAGCAGCTGTCTAGGATGAGGAGGTGAAGAGCAATCTCTGCTCCGTGGTGCTGAGATTGCATCTTGTTTATTGGTGGATGTCGGTCATGTCAGGACACATAAGAAAAATAAAAGTCTTCTCACGTGACCTTGACTCATTCTAGAGTAGTGCTGAACATATCTGAAATATTTAAAAAGAAGAGAAACTAAAGGGGGCACACGTTAATTCTCTTCCAACACATGAAGGTGAGAATGGACACCTTTTACAGGTTCTCAGGGCTAGGTTATCGCTAACCTGTGGCTGTTCTAGAAGTCAGATTTTTGTCTCACTGTCAAGAACTATTTTACGGGTAGTACTCTTAGAACCTTAGGGCTTGCTCTGAGTTCTTCTCTTTGGCTCAAACCCATTAACTAAGCAGCAGCAGGTTCTAGGAGTTCTACGTGCGAAATACGTCCTTGCCCAAAGCCTTTACTTGACATGGCCTGCGGCACTCATCCTCTACTCCAGTCCCTTCCCTACACAGCAGTTATGGCTCTGTAGACAGAGAGGGTGAGATCACTCACCTACTTAAACCTCTCCACAATTAGAATTCCTACTCCTTACATGGCATAGAAAGCTGTGATGGATCCATGAACCTTTCTCTACCCGTCACTCATCCTCCACAACATGGCTGCATCCACTCTGGTCTCCTTTCTGCTTCTCCTCCTCTACACCAGGCTTCTCCTCATCTGAATACATTTGCACACGAGGTTCCCTGTCTGTGGCTTCTCCTTCCCCAGGCTGTCTCAGGCTCAGAGGCACAGAGCTCAGTGCAGTGACGCGGGTTACCTGTACTCTCAACCAGCTCCTTCCCACCTCTTCCCCTGCCATCTTATGGTCTCATTTTCTCTCAGCACTTATAACTGCTTGAAAGTATCTTGTTTGTTTTATTTTGCTAGTCTTGGTTTTCAGTTTCTCCCATTAGAATGCAAACTTTGATCCTGGCACTTCCCCTGCTCCGAACTGCTCTGGTGCTGACTGAGCAGATTAACGAGGTTCTGTTGACTGATGATGACCCATGGGCTCGGTGTTTTGCAGATATTGACATTCAGGCTTAGGAAGGTTAAGCCACTGCCTTATTACTAATTAGTTGAGGAGGGCTTGAAATCCCAGTCACTTTGAGCAGGAGGTTTATGCTGTGCCATGTTGCCCTAAAGTCCTAACATAGAGCACCCTAATCACACATTAGAACAGTGATCCTAGGGGCCCTCCTGGTAGCACAAGAGGTTAAAACATAGCACTGTGAAGCTGTCCACAGCCACTGCAGTGTGAGTTTGATCCCCTTCACCAACAGTGTAACCCATGTGGCGTGGCAGACATCTGTCTCACTTACTGCTCCCTTCAGCATGTATTTCAGTTTATCTGCCTGTTCTGCTCCCCACTCTGTCTCTGGTGACTTTTGCCCCTCCCCCTGCACATCTGGCCTGTATCTCAGTTCTTGTGTGCATAAATAAGTAAGTAAATAAAATCTTTAAATAAAATAGCACTATGGCCCTTAGGACTTCTGGAAGATGTTTCGATGTTTTACAAATCAGGTGCAAAATAATTTTTGCATTTCAGCAATTTTTTTTTTTAAAGATTTATTTATTTATGCATATAGTACTAGGGCACAGGCCAGATGTGCAGAGTGGTGAGAGTCTTCACCCAAGACAGTGGGGAGCAGAATAGGCAGGTCAAGGAAACACACTGCTGAGGGGAGCAGTGGGCGGGTCAGGAGAGGTCTGCCATGCCATGGGGTCACCTCCGGGGCAGGCGGGAATCGAACTCATATGGAGGTGGCTTTAGCTTCTCAGTGCTGTGCTTTAACCCGCTGCGCCACCAGGGAGGGCCTCAGCAATTTTTTTTAAGGAATTCAAAGAGCCCTAAAATTTACTACAATTGAAAGGCATATGGATTTATGATTCAAAAAGGAAAAAAGAATATATACTTTTGAAAAAGTAATAATAAAGGCAATAGAATACTTTGTTTTTACAAAGCACATTTTTCATATATTTACAGATTGGTGAACCTTCCTCTAGTGTTAGAAATACCTACTGCCATTACATTTACATACATTTTATGATTTGTAAAGTGCTCTCAAGCATATTAGTTCAGCTCCTCATTCTCTTCTTTACTTGTATATTGGATACAAATTGTAATCAAGTTAGCAAAAGTGCTTCCTAAAACAGTATTTTCCAGGCTGTGAGCAGTGACTGTTCCTTGATTGCGGTACACTAATGGGAAACCCCAGCACATGGGCATAATTCTTTGGCCCATTTTATGGACAGGGTACGATGTCAGGCAGCTTGCCTGAGGCCACACTGACAGGTGGACACAGAACAGGGTGCCAGTGAGCCTGTAGGCTGCTCTTATGTGCTGTCACAAACTAGCTTATGTAAATATCACTAACTTTATACCTGTAAGACAAAATATGGATCAAGATGTGAGTTTAAGCTGTGCATGAAACTAATGCAGGTAGTATTCAAATAATTGAAAAAAAAAAAAGTCAGGTGCAAGTGAACTCAGTAAAGCTTTGGGGGCGTCGTTGAATAGGACTGCTGTCTATGTCTTGCATTCTCTCACTCTCGATCACTCCTCCAGGACCAAGCTACAGTTTTATCTGTCACCATTGATTGTTTTGAGGATATGGCCAGATACCACTTTTTTGTGACACATTCAGTTTTCCAGAGGAAACTTCACAAGCTTTTAATGCTGAAGCCATGACCAATTGTGAATTTCCTTGTGTCATGTTAGCTTCTGATAAAATGGCTTAGCTTTTAAGAGCTGAGTGCTTTTGAATTATTTGCATCTGCAGAAATTACTGATATTTACTTCCATTACTCACTTTCTCTAAATGTACACAGAATTTGAGACTGGTAAGATACAAGATCTTAAATGATATTAAATTCCCAGGCAAAGTTACTGCCTGCAGGGCACGGAGTTGGATGTAAGATGCCTGTAAGACCATGGTCCTCTGTCCTCCAGATAAGTTAAGGCTGGCTTGGAGCTCATGAGGATGGGGCTTCTGTCAGGAACACACACCATGGGCTTTGCTGAGCTGTTCGGTGGCATGAAGCTTCAGCGTGCTGAGTCACCAGCTATTCCTCAGTAGACTCACATAAACCTCAGTAGTGTGTGTTACGTGGTTTTTGAGAAAAAGTGTCCATGAATGGCTTCCATATTATTTCACTTACAAGAAGAATTCCACTCCATGTGTTTCATAGTCTTCATATGATTTGGGGGGATTAATGTTGGGTACATTGTTGGCAAAATAATCTATTTTCCAAATGGAAATTCTGTAAAATGTCTTTTACAAGTGGTTTGAATAATGAACATCAATCTGAAAGCCAGTTGTTCAAACAAAATTGTAACATGTAGAAAATGTTAACCCTTTGAGAAGAGAAGACCTTGTGCTGTTAGGTAGCATATCTGTTTTAATCTAACTAGGGTATCGTAGTCAATAATGTAAATGATTTGACATAATACACTCCTGTAATCACAGTTTTTAAAAATAACATCACTTTCAAATGATAAATAAATTACAAGATAGGACAAAGTAAGTTTTTCATGTGCTTATTAACTCAGCTGATTTATAGTAATCCCTTATTACCTGAAAGATGTTTTCCTACTTATCAAGGATATGCTGTCTGTCAAGCCATATTTCTTGTTCTCAGCAAAATTCCAGTACATCGGGGTTGGGGGTGGGTGATAGAACATATACATTGTCACAAAACAGAATGAGACACAAAACATAGTATTTTATCTGTTATGACATTCTGCAGCCTAACTTAGTGCCTGTAGCAGAGTAGAGAGACTCAGTGAATTTTTATTGCAAGAACAAAATAAATGGATGAATATCCTATGCTTGTCATTGGCTGTATAATATCTTATTGTGCACTTATATTCTACTTTATTTAATCATATTGAGTGTCTACATTCTAATTTATTGTGTTATTTCCAGTACTTACGCATGAAGAAAAATTAGGTAAATATCTAGGAATTTAGATTCTGTGTATTTCAGTTGTGATAAATGAGATTGTTCAGTTTCCATGCCACCAGCAATATAGCAGAGTATATTTTTCCTTAATTATGTGGTGCTATTAAGTTCTTAGACCCTTGCCAGGCTTATAAGTAAAAATACAGCTATATGTCTATTGTGGGTTTCTGTGTTTGAGTGGAGACAGAAAGCCTTCCTGTGTGGTTGAGTCACCACTCTGCCTTTTCTGCCACCTACCACTTCCCATGCTTTGCTAACTTTCTCTAAAACTGATTGTTTTCCTTTATTATCTGTATCATTCTTTATTAAGAAAAGAGCTATTTGCTAATAAGCGAGGAATATTTTCCTTAGTTTTTCATTTGTCATTTGAGTTTTATTTTTGGCATGGAGAAATTGATTTTCTTTTAGATAATTTTAAGTTTTCTTTCATCTTCCAAGTGGCTTTGATTGATATGAGATTTTTTTTTTTAATTCCCAGGGGGAATTTTCATGTTGTTATTGTTTATTTTGTCTGTATGTGTTTTCTGTGTGGCTGTTTACAATTTCAAGCAATCTGGAATAGATTAGCGGTAAGGTAGAAGGTATGGGATCCATTTAACTTTTTCCAGATGGATAGTCAGGTGTGCCAATACCAGTTCTTGCACAATCCATAAAATTATATTCTTTATTCGATGTGGGGATTAATTGAGTGTAGGGTGAGTGCCAAACAGGAAAGATGCATTTTATCCTTTATTGTTCTTCCTGTTTAGACTCCAGAGCTGCTGGGCTGATGTCTCCTGGGTATTTTGACATGACATGGAAGAGTGTGACTCTGGCCACTATCAGAGCACCCTGTGCTGTGGCTGGTGGCCCACCACAAGTTCTAATTAATACTCAAGTCTTTCCCCCCTCCTTTCTCTCTGTCATTGTGTCTGAGTGCTTTGCCCCAGGTACTCATCACTGCAGCTGTATGGTTCTCAGAGATTTTGGTCTTGTAGATACTATTGGTGATTTTGGCTCCTTAAACAGTTTCACATCCTAGGCAACATTCATTAACTAATACTTTGCAATAGATTTGATTATTGCTTAAAATCACTGCAAAGAATATTTTCATACCCGTCTTCAGGATTTACCAGCCTAATTACGATGGCCTAGTAGTTGAAAGGCCTGAGAGTGAAGATCACTCATAGAGGCCTGGCTGTCTATGGGCAGAGCTGCCTGAACAGAAGTCTATCACTGCCTGCCCACCCGCTGTGCTTCCAGATTTGGAAGGATTCCATATGATTAATGCCTAACCGGATATCCTTAACAAGAACAAGGTAGTATTTGATTGCACTTGAATTTAGAAGCAAGTTAGGGGATTTTTTTTTTTTTCAAAATTTAAACTTTGGTGCGATCCTCTTCATTGAAGCATGGTACTGGTAGCGAGGTTCTCGGCCAGAGGAAGCCGGTGGCAGTCAGTCCATTAGATCTTACGGGGCGGAGGCAGGGCAGTATTCCCAACAACATGTCCCAGTTCATAATTCAGTGTACTGCGTACATCAGAATTGTCCTTGCTTAACAAAAGTAAACTAAGTAGAGATCATATTTTTGGTTGCATTTGAAAAATGTTGTAGTTATTAATATTCTTGTGAGATCATGAATTAATTTTTTGCCTAGTCACAGTTTTCTTTCCTATTTTAATTTTTAAATAATGTATGGAAAATTAAATTACTTTGTCAGCTTGATTTTCAAATGAATATTTATAGTATTTTGACAGTATAGAAAACCTATTTCAGCCCATGTTTTAAAAGACCTTAATGTTTCTACAATTGCTTGAAAAATTGTTATCATTATCTGTACAACTGCTTATTTGAACTCCAATTCTCTTTTCCCCAGGTGCATGACTAATTTCCTTTTAGTGCCTAGAAATTGGGATGTAGCCCTTCACTAGACTTTACATTTGGGCATGAGAAAGTAGTATATTTTGCCCGCTGAATTTATATTGTGCAATTTGTGCCAACACAGGAGACTGGAGAATACCAATTAAAGTGGCACAGTTTGGTGGAAACAAAAGGGCCCTTCCAACAGTGTTTGGCATAATGGAGTCCACCTGGTGTGCACCTTGACTTCTGGCCTCACCATGGGGTCGGTCCCGCTGAGGCTAATAGAGGAGCTGCCACTGAGCTGCCCTCTCCCCCATTCCTGAGAATATCACCCCTTGCATGTAAAGTACCCAGTTCCTCAAGGGGAGATAGGTCCCACCCCCACCCCAAGTTTTTTGACTCTTGGTGGGACCCTGGTTGTGATATAGTTGAGCAAACTGAATTTTCTGCCTTTTGTTATTTTTCTTGCTTAAAAAAAATACAAAGCTTGGATGAAGACTTCCTGATTATCTGAAAAATAGATAAATGAAGACTGAGCAGGACTTAACTGATTTTCACAGAACACGCTGCTATAACCTAGATTACTCTCAGTAAAAATTGGTCATTTGATTTTAATTCCTACAGATATAGCTGAAATCATATGTAATTAATAAAGCCACTGTTGATTTTTATTAAACTCTGACTTGTGTTTCTAGACTAAATAAAAGGAGGGGGGAGGCAGCACTATCTTCTTCCTGCTTGACTTTTGAATCTTCACAGCAAACCCAGCGTATGCATGAAGCAGCCAGAAAAGCTGAAGATCTGGCAATAATTTGATGAGGATGCAGGGTTAAGTATTTATAAGAATAGGTGCAGTTTTGTAGTGTCAAGACTACCTTCTGAGAAAGGAGTATGGCAGCTGTGATGTGTGGGGTGGGTGGAAACAGACTCTGTTTGCTCTGGAGAGGGAAATTTATAATGGATGCTGGGAAAAGCCTTCACTAGGGAAATGGTCTGGTTGACTTAAAAAATTTCAGCTGGAGCTTTGTTTAACTTGGTGACTTTCATGCTGGCAGCTAAAGCCATTGATAGTAGTTCCCTAATCCACCATTTCACTTGCCATGTTCTGAAAATATTGTAGACAAAAAGATATTTTAAGAGCAAGAGAGAGACACCATATTCACATAACTTTTATTAAAAGGCATTGTTATTATTACCATGCTGTATTACTTATTAAAGTTTTTGTTTTCTTACTGTGCCTAATTTATAAATTAAACTGTTACAGGTTAGAATAAGAAAACTAGTATGTAAGCTTAAGTACTGCCTGAGATTTCGGGCATTCACTGAATGTCTTGAAACCTGTCTCCAGAGATGTGGGGAGACCCCATCATTTTCAAAGAAGTTTTCAAGTATCTTTCCGTGTCAGAGAATTTTCTGGCAGAAATTGCTGCCTACTGTCAGAGCTTTCCTTCTGTTATTTGAGGGGCCCACCTCATATTCTCTCATACATTTCTTTGTATTTCTTCCTATTTTTTTATTCCCTCCTATAAAAACAAGTCTGGCGACTATCATTGTGACTTGACATCATCTCCTTAGAAATCTATTTCTTGATTTAGTAGCTATAAGTAATGTCTTTGTGCTTCCTCTTCTCTCCCACATTGTGTTCTGATTATTGCTTGATGAATTATTGGCTTTACATTGTTTGGATTTGTGACATCAGTAGTCTTTTCTAAAATACAGTGAAATCTCTTATAGGGTGGTAAAAATGGAAAAGCCACTTACCATAGCCTCCAGAATGATGGGGTGTGGATATTTGCACTGTTTAACCCTCTGCGAAAGCATAGACTTACCTTGACATGGAAGCCTTACAACTACGGGAGACATTCCCAGCCATTAATGCGTGATGGGTCTTCTTTCACTTGTCTTGCTTTCTTCTTTTCAGGTTCATACTCATCTGCTATGACCACTTACATTCAGGTTAATATTTTCTTGGGATCCATTCTTGTGTTTGTTTGTTTTCTTGTGTAATTTTGCATGGCTGGGCATTCAGAGAATTTTTTTTAAAGATTTGTTTATTAATGCATACAAGAACTGGAGTGAAGGCCAGAGATATTGGGGGTGGGGGTGGTGAGAGCATTTACCAGAGACATCATGGGGAACAGAACAGCAGATCTATTGAAATACAGTGCTGAGAGGAGCAGCGGGTGAGACAGGAGAGTTCTGCTGTGCCATGTATGTCACCTCCCTGACTGAGGCTTGAACTTGAGCTGGAGTGGCAGCAAAGTGCTTAATAGTACTTTTAACATAACACGAGGGAGGTCTCAGAGAAGATTTTTGACCTAGATCTGTTTTGAAATGTTTCTATTCAGTTATCACTTTTAATTTTAGTTTTAAATGGGTATAAACTCCTAGTTTCCAAAATTTTTGTTCATCTGGTCTTTAAAGACATGATTCTGCTGACTTCTAGATCCAATATTGATCACAAGGCGTCTGGTGCCAGTCTAGCTCTACACAGGATTCTTCCTTCTCTCAGAACCTTTACAACGGTCTCTCTGCCAATGGCATTTATGTTGATTTCTTAGGGCATTGGACAGCAGTTTGTCTCATCTGGGTGAGTTAAAATCCCAGACATGGGGCTCTCCTTGGTGGCACAAAGGGTAAAAGCACCACATTATGAAGCTCTCCGAAACCACTGCAGCAAGAGTTTGGTCCTTGGTCTGTTTCTGGTGAATCCTCTCACCCACCACACCTCTGGCCTGTACCCCAGTTCTATAAGCATAAATAAATAAATCTTTAACAAAAAACCCCAGAAATGACAGTTCCATCACGAAGGTGTCAGCAGCACCATGCTCTGTCTGAAGCTCGGAGGAGGAGTCTGTTCTTGCCTTTCCCATAGTTTCTGGTATTGGCTGGCAGGCTGTGCCAGTCATTACCTTGAAGCTTCCTAAATCCAGTGTCTTCCCCCAGCTTTCTATGATGTCTTCACTCTGTATGTGTCTCTTCCTCTTCTCCCGTTTAACAAGGGTGCCAGTTGTTTTGGTCTGGGGTCACTTAATTTAGCGTGACCTCATCTTAACTTACTACATTGGCAAACACCCTATTTCCACGGTAGGTCACATTCACAAGGGCTTGTTCTTAGGACTTCAACATACATTTGGAAGACACAGATCACATAATAGCACTATAAGGCTTTACCAGTGTCCAGCTGATATGCTTATTTAATTCTTTGTACACAGTGGACCTTTCAGTTTGAACACTTATTCTTTCTTTAGTTCAAGGACATTGTCTTATTTTCTTAATCATTTCTTTCCTTCTGTTGTTTCTGCCCAGAATTTATATTTGTTAGATACTTGATTTCGTGGAGGACCATCCCTATTTCATATTCTGTTTTCCCTCTATTTGTGATCTTTCAGCTTTAAATTTTAGAAGATTCCTTCACTTCCTCCAGTTATCAACTTTGTGTTTATTTTTGTCCCTTGTCAGCTTTTTTTTAATGTTGACTTGTGCAATCATATTTTAATTTCCAGTATTTCTTTTGTTTTGCTAACATTACGGATACAGTATACACCTAAATTCTCTAAGGACAGTAGTTAAGATTTTGTTCTTCCCAGAATCATGTCTTTTTCACTTGGTCCAAATATTCTTAGTGGTTTTGTTTTTTCCTGTGATTCTTGCTGGTGTGTTCCTAGTGCAAAAGGTCTGTTATGCCTGGGTGGGTTTCCATGGCAGTGCTGAGGATCTATTTCTCATATAAATGACAGTGCTGACCCAGAGCCGGGGCCAGAGCTGAGTAAATGACATATAGACTGCCCTTTGTGGGATGTGTGTGTGTGTGTGTGTATGTAGCAGAAGACAGACTGAGAATACTAACAAGTGCTAAAATAACATTGGCTTCACTCTGGGGTTCGAGTCTTTTTATGTTTTCTATTTTTCTGGAGCTGCCTTATTTGTCTCTCCCATTCTGCCCCTTATTTTATGAAGATTTTTGGAGTTATTGCGAGCTGTCTTCTACTTCTCAGTTCTGATTCCTACATTGGGTATTCTCCCAGGCAGGTATTCCACTTTCACAAGGAAACATCTCTACAGTTCTTTAACTGTATCCCCTGGGTAAACGTGGCCACCACCAGTGTCTGTGTGTGCCACTCAGTGGGAGGAGAACCTTAACTTCCCAGCTCTTCAGACATCATTCTTTAATGTGCTACCTCAAGGAGTCCACCAGACCTGCTCCCAAATTAAGTGCTGGTAGATGAGAACCTAAAAGACTTGTTCTAACTCTACTGGTTGATGAGCACCTGGAAGACCTTTCTAACCCCAGTCTTTTATACTTCAGTTTCTTTTCTTTCATGGATAGACTTGCTTCACTTCTTTGGAAAAATGCTGTGACCCTTTCCTCATGGAAAGCATGTTACTTATCATTATTATTCATACATATGACAAACATAAATTTCTGTGGATCTCAGGGAGGACATATATTGTGTACTTTTTACCAGTGCATATGTTTAGCTTTTTATTTCTTCTTCTAATGTTTTACCACATGTGTGTGTGTGTACATATATATATATTTAAAGCTATATATATATATATAAAGCAATAATTATATTAATGAACAGGCTGTAGGATTTTACTGCATGTTTTCTACCTGATTTTCTGTTTTCCATGGCATCTGAGAAGGAACACATGTGCATGGCTTTTACAGAGTGTGTGCTCTGTTGATGCTGCAGGATGTGTGTTTCACACATTAATAATCAGGAAATAAACTAAATTCTGGAATGTTTTATGAACCTACTTTAGTAATTTGTTTGAAAAGTTGAGGCAGTTTCAGATGGAAAAAAAAATAATGAAAAAATTGAATGGCAGAATTTAAAGATTTAAATTTCTCCCCTTCCCTGTTTTATTGAGATAGAATTGACATATAATATTGTCTTAAGGGTATGTATAGCACAGTGATCGATATACATGTAGGTTGTGACATGACATCATCACCTGAGCTATAAAGTTTTTATTGTGGTAAGAGTAGATTTCAGATCTATTCTTAGCAGTTTTTCAATAAGCAGTACAGCATTAGGTTGTCATCTTCCCATATATAACAATCTTAATTCTTTTTTATGTATTCTATGTTTATAAGATTATCTTGATTTTGTGTCAGATGCTATAGTCAAGTTAAAAAAAAATTAAATCTTTGTTTCCCAGCAAAGAATCGTGGAATTGCCATCCCAGTGGATTTGGACAGCCAAGTGAACACTCTCTTCATGAAGAGCCACTCCAATATGGTGCAGAGAGCGGCCATGGGCTGGAGATTGTCAGCTCGCTCTGGACCACGCTTTAAAGAAGCTCTTGGAGGGCCTGCTTGGGACTACAGAAATATTATTGAAAAGTTACAGGTACAATGAGAATGTGAAATGCCAAAAATGTTTTCTAGGTGGAAAGTTTTGATACACAATCAAAAGAAAATAAATGGTTAAATTTCAGTTGGGGACCAGGCTTTGCTTTAACATTCTTTAGGAACACCGTCATTTTAAAATGCATAGTTTGTGTGTAACAGTTGTGATGATCACAAATGTGGTAAAGTAATTTACTATAAAGACTTATTCCAGAGATGAAAACAAGTTCCCTTATTTCAATTTATTTGACAGTTCCTCGGTGAGGACAGGAATAGGGCATTGCAGGGAGAGAAAGTTGAAGGCCAGTCACTGAGCAAGGACATGCCTTAAGCTCCTTTATTGCTTTTTATTGAGGTAATCATTTATATTGTTATTCTGTTCCAGAAGAACAGGCTCTCCCCACTCTAGGAGTTGTTGTCATCCTGTCCCTACCATCAAACTAAGCTGCTTTTAGGCTAGACAGGCAGTCTTCAGTAAGGATTTGGTGAGAACTGTGCCAGTCACAATGTACTGGTTGTAGAACACAAGGTCTGTGCCTTTAGGACATTTACATTTTAGCTCATTAATAAATATTAGATAATTAAAACAGCTATGGATAAAATAAAGCAGGGTAGCTGCATGGTAGAAAATTACTGGGAGAATGATTCTATCATTAGAGCGATGGGAATAACGAGAGGCATAATCTATTTAAAAAATTGAGATCAGCAGTTTCATAGGGAAGAAATAGTAAATGCAAAGGTGCTTATGAAAGAAAGAGTTTGGGAGGTTTGAGCTATCAAGAGAGGGCTGTTGGGACAGGAGTTTGGTAGTCAAACGAGAGTATTATGAAAGGCAGAGTAAAATCTTGTAGGCATTTAAATGCTACAGCGTTTGGATTTTCTAAGTGTGATGACAGGTGACCGAATGCTTTCAGTAGAGAAGAAACATGACTTGGTTTATATTTAAGGAGTTAAGTGTGGATTTTGAGCACTAATTCAGGCCAAAGGTCCTTGGCTTAAGGGAGTAGCAGTAGGCATGAAGAGAAGAGAAGAGAAGAGAAGTGGGTCTGTCTACTTGTTGGCTCAGCTGGACGTGGTGAATGGGTGACTTGGTGAGTGGTTGAAAACGAATTGTGAGATGGTGAAGGAGCAGTCAAGGGTGGTTCTGGGTATGATGCAGTTGGATCATTTGCTAAGATAAGGAGAAAGGAGAGTTGCCATCAGTGTTCCTTTTTTAAATTAAAAAAAAATTTTTTTTAAAGATTTATTTATTTGTGCATACAGAACTGGGGTACAGGCCAGAGACTCAGAGGTGGCGAGAGGCTTCACCAGAGACACAGTGGGGAGCAGAACAGGCAGATTGATGAAGTACACTGCTGAGGGGAGCAGCGGGTGGGTCAGGAGAGGTCTGCCTCACCATGCGGTCACCTCTGGGGCAGGTGGAATCGAACTCATGCGGAAGTGGCTTAAGCTTCTTAGTGCTGTGCTTTAACCCGCTGCACCACCAGGGAGGGCCGCCATCAACGTTCTTGATGGGGAATTTTGCACTTGGGATACCCACTTGCATATCTGTGTGGGCGTGTTAAGTTAGTGGCTGGAAACTCAAGTGTGAGTGGTTTGGAATGCTGTCCATGGAAGGAATACCAACAAGGGAAGTTTCATCAAGGATGTGATAATGAAACCATGGAATTAGGTGAGATGCCTCATGGGAAAGTGTAGTTATTGATGAGAAAGGACTAGGAGTCAGGGAAGAAATGGTCAAGATGCACATGTAAAATAAAGTATGATGGTGAGAGCCAGATCAGGAAGTGGATGAAGGCAGCAGTGAGCTGTGCTGTGCTCTTCAGGGCCTGGGTATGAAGACAGAGAAGGATCCATTGGATTTGGCAGCACGGTGATGAATTCAGCTACTGGTACTTGCTAATAAGGATCACTAACAGTTTCTAAGGATTAATAAGTGATGCTGACCTTTAACCATTCCATCAGGTCCATGTGATGGTGGTGTCCTGAAACTTGTGGGGAAATGAGATGATGCTTTTGCATTGTTGGCCCGTGGTCAAAGAGACAGAGGCACATTTTTTTTTTTTTAAAGATTTAGTTATTTATGCATACAGAACTGGGGTATAGGCCAGAGGTGCAGGGCAGAGTGGGGAGCAGAACAGGCAGACTGACAAAATACACTGCTGAGGGGATCAGCCAGTGGGTCAGGAGAGGTCTGCCGCACCATGTAGATCACATCTGGGGTGGGGATCGAACTTGTGCTGCAGCGGCTTTAGCTTCTTAGGGCTGTGCTTTAACTCGCTGTGCTACCAGGGAGGGCCCGAGACAGTATTTTTTGTCTGAGCACCATTTTTGAGTCAGTGAAATGAAGAAGAGAGGCCATCTGAGCAACAGGTGCATTTTAGTGCTGCTTAATTTAACATGATTATTCAATGGAAATATGCTCTTCCCGCTTTCATGTAATATCTCATATGTGTACCTAACTACTTTTTGTATACACTAGACACTACATATTATATCTCATATGTGTACCTAACTACTTTTTGTATACACTAGACACTACATATTATATAAAGGATGTGATATTTGCTATTTGTTATACCTTCCTGGTATTCTGATTTTCTTTTATCAGAAATTTCTCAGAAGCTCATTTAGACTAGTTAATAGTAAATGATTAACATTAACTCCTTTAATCTAGCTCTAAGGAAATCAAAAGTCTTTCTTTCCATGTTGCTTTCCCTGAGACTAACAGGAAGCAACTGACAGTTCTCTGCTTAACAAAATATACCATTACCGTGGGTGAATAAAATGTGGGGTTATGTGAGAAGATTTTTTTTTTTGTCTTCTAACAGTTATTTTAGAAACAGAGGGGGAGGCTTTAATCATCAAAGAATGTTTAGTAAATGATTGTTGCCTATAGTACATCCAGAAACATGTCAGTTAGGATGCTTCCAGCTATAATTAACAAAATGTTCAAGTAAAAGTAGCTGAAACAACAAAATAGGTTGTTTCCTTGTGAGAAACCTGCACTTGGGTTTCCCCAGACTGGTGAAGTCAAAAAGGCCCTCACAGGCTGGTCTCTGAAGGTCACATCAGCACTGCCTGACTGGGATCCACACCCTCCAGCTGTCATGAGAGTCAGGAGTATTTCCAAAAAAGCCTGCCCCCCTTCCAGTCCCTCACCCCCACCCCCTACATACACACACATTCTGTAGACTTCCCCAGTATCTCATTGGCTAGGACCGTATTATCATCATACCCAGACCGGTCACTGGCAGGGGAAGTGGCATCACCCTGACTGACTTACACTTATTGACCTTGATCCTTGTCTCCTTGAGAGTATTGCTGCCTGATTCTGAAACAGCATGGAAACTCTGTGAGGATGAGGGTGAAGAGAGGCCATTGACGGCTGTATTGATCAAACATGTACTTTGAAATATCTTTGGACCTGTGTGGAAAATTAATACTGCTTCAAATAATATACCAAGGCATGCCACCATGGCAAGGAATGGTTTTCTCCAATCACCAGTGACACTGGAATCATCTCTTCCCCATCATGTCCTAGTTCTTTCCAGTTTGATGAGTACCTGTCATGTTTCCATTCTAATCCTAGACCAGCTGAAACACTAGCTTTGCTGGCTTAGCATCACATCTGTATTTCCTTCAAAATCACACAGCGGTCCACTCCCCTTCTCTAGAAATGACTGAGGAGACCAGCTGCACCATCAGCTGAGACCTCACTCGGCGTCCACCTGGGGCTGCCCACAGGTCTTCTCTGCTAGGCACTGGAGTTTGTCATGTCTTTGGAGGATGACATCTCACTGGGGTCTTCATGAGGGTCTTCTTGTGCTTCCTTCCTCAGGACGTGGTGGCCTCCTTGGAGCAGCAGTTCAGCCCGATGATGCAGGCTGAGTTCTCCGTGCTGGTCGATGTGCTGTATAGTCCGGAGCTGCTGTTCCCTGAGGGGAGCGATGCCAGGATACGATGTGGCGCCTTCATGTCCAAGTAAGAGCTGGGGTCATGTCCAAGTGCCGCTGGGGTTCTGTGGCGCCAGCAGACAAGCCACCTGGGCAGCCCTGCTTTCACGCTGCTGGTGCATGATGGCCACCCGTGGATTGTGGGGAAAAGGTCCTTGTTCAGATGTACTTCCAGACTCATTTGAGTCAATTGAAATTAGAAGCTATCATGATTTACTAAAATTAACTGAAAATGAAATGGTTGTTATTGGACACAAAAAGCCATAATAAGCTGGCATTTGGGTTTGATTCTTTTCTATAAGTATATGATGTGGCTGTTTACCACCACTGGTTTTCAGGGAAGGATGGAGATGCCATGGGCATTGTTTGAAACATGCTCAGGTGTTCACTGGCGCCTTGGCTAGGCTGCTACCTGCTGCCATCCACGCTCTATGTCTTTACTCTTCAGAAAAGAGTAAGCTTCAGTTAGTTGTTCAGAGAATTGTTTTCTGACTCAGCATCAAGAAGCGTGAACTCAGTGCCCATTTCCCGAACTCAGTGCCCATTTCCCTCTCTCATCTGTTCTGCACAAAGCCTCTGGAGGTGGTGGCCAGTCTCACTGGGGAGACAGAAAGCTGAGTGAGGCTTAGGGATGTCTCAGGCCCAGCACGCGGCCATGCTGCCATGGCGATTCTCACCTGCAGCATTGGTGTGTCCTTATTTTTCTCAGCATTTATGTGGTATTCTATCAGTCAAGTCGATGTGTTCATCCTAAAATGTTTCTTTTTAATAGTAAGAGGAAAATCTGCTAGTCTTCTCATGGACAATATCTGCCAGTATAAGAAGTTGTGAGAAAAAGTGCTGCAAGCCTCAGAAAGAAGAAGCATGTCTCCATGTGGAGGGCATGTTCCCCAAGAGACTGGCTGTGCTGGATCTTCCTGGGGAGACACCTGGGTGGGGAGGTGGGTGAGGATGCCAGTGCCCTTGACCGTGATCCATCCTGGTGGTTTCAGGAGTAGGGAAGGACGTAGCTGACAGAAGTCCCAAAACCTGTGCTGTGACCGTGATGCACTAAAGCAGTCAGTGAAGAGCTAGGGAACCCAGGAATGGCTCCTGTCTTTTACCTGTTAAAGCTGAGATCTGGGGAAACTTGGTGTGAGATGGGAATTGCCAGTGGGGAACGTGTTGCAGAATGGGTAAAGCTTCTCTTTTATGGCCAGGATTCTAGATTCTTGGCTTTAAATCCATTGTGTCTTGAGGAGACTGGGGAGAATGTACTTGCTGGACATTTGCCAGTCTTCTACTAAGAATTTTTAAGTGATGAGCTCCAGAATATCTACAAAACTGATGAGGCCAATAAGAGAGAGGGAAAAAAAAATTGCCAAGTAATGCAGTATAAAGAGTTTTTGAAAAATGCCCTTCGTTGCCTATGAATCTGTATTAATGTACAGAAGATATATTTAAAAGAGGGCAATAAGCTTGAGGAGTTTAACTCAGGAAATGAATGCACTGTAGATCTCTGAGTCTGGGTAGTCTAGACCCAGGGCTGCTGCACTCTGCCTGCAGGCCAAATTGATCTCCTTGTTATTTTGGTAAGTAAAGTCTAGTTTGTTTTTCTCTGCTATATCTTTAACATAATTTTTATTTTTGAATCACCTAAATGTTCAGAATAAAAAATAGTAAGAGACACAAAACAATGCTAATAAACTTTTATTGAAACAGCGTCAGGTGTTCATGGGTACATCTGCTATGATGGTGGAGCCCACCAGTTGCCACCCAGACCTACAGGACCCACCAGGCTTTGCTATTCGGCTCTTCAGAAAAAAAGCTTTCCAACCTGGCAACAGAAGTAGGCTGTCAGTGTGGTTCTCCTGTCTCCATGTGACAATTTACATGAAGATTTAATTCCTGAAAACATTCAGCTCCTCGGTCACAGCACCTGTTTAAGTGTTCAGTGGCCATAGGCAGCTGACCAATTTGACAGCAGAGATGCAGGACATTTCAGCTGTGGCAGAGAAAGCTCTGTTGGATATAGCCTCTGAGAACTTAGAGACACATGTCTTTGGAGGTGATATAAAGTCACTCCGAGGAAGTGCTGGTCTGTGCTGAAGCAAGATTGGCCTGTTGCAGGCTTGGTAAGCATCCAGGAGAGGCAGGTTGCTGTCGGGGTGGGCAGCAGGCACCAGGCGCTGGGCTGCAGGCAGGTGGCAGAAAGGATGTGTCCACATTGTAGCAAGATTTGTAAATGGGTGGATTGTCTTGATGCTAGGTTTTTTTTTCTTTTTTCTTAATCACTTTTTTTTAGCTTTATGTATGAAGTAATTTTCTGTATATTTTGACATTCTAAAAGTAGAATTTCTAGAATACCTGTTTCTATAAGCATGAGCAATGAAAAGCAGCTCAGTGATGTTAATGGAAACCAGACCATAGCTTCCTATGCTAAGGTCTCAGTGTTGTTCATTATCACTGCTATATAATTAGTGTCATTTAAAACAAAGAGAATAAGATGGTGTAACATAATATAATAAAATATACTGCCAATACTCACATCTCTCTACAGGTATGTTTTGTTCATGAGATGGAATGGAAGAGTTTTAGTTTTTCAAAAAGAATTCCATCCCATTCAAAGTATGCTACCTGGAAATAGTGAAGCTTTCCACTGCCTGGAAAACAAAGCATGTGGAGCAGCTGACTTGTAATTTAAAAACTTTAAAGTTTCAAAACTTTGTGAAATTTATGGTTTACTTCATATTCTCAATAGTATGATGGCTTTCTTTTTATTATACAGTGTTAGTTCATAGCGTGAAGAGAAATCACTGTCCTATTTAAAGTTTGATCTTTTGTCTTAAGGTTGATTAATCATACAAAGAAATTAATGGAAAAAGAAGAAAAGCTGTGCATTAAAATTCTTCAGACTTTGCGAGAAATGCTGGAGAAGAAAGACAGCTTTGTGGAAGAGGTAATTTTCTTTAAGTTTTGATATTCTTAAATTAAGGTGGAATTTCTAGAATACTATACCAGTATATTACAACAAGCTAGTATGTGACTACAGGTATTATATTTTAATGGTATATGGTTTATAGGAATAAATAATTTGAGTTTTTATAGTCGTCTTTTTTGTCTGGTTTGATTTGAGAAATAGCTAGGTCTAGAATGGCACAAATATTTAGCATATTTGTATTTGCATTATATTTTAACTTGACTATATATACAGATAGTCATCTAGTTTCAATGGACTAAAGACTCCCCTGCCCCCCCCACCCCCCAGCCCAACAAAAAGCAACTAAGAGGCATTGTTAATATTTTGTAAAAAGTTTTGCATGCTGAAATGTCAAAGCATTTTGCATATGTTGAACTTTTTCATTGGAAATATGTGTTCATATTATTTTTATAACATTATGCCAGTGTTAAAGAATAATTCTTTTAACGTCAATGGAATAGCATGTTTCTGTTCTGAATATTTAATTAAGCATTGTACTGATGATGTTCAGGAAATTTCAACTTGTAGGTAATAAGTCTTTTATTAGCAATGACAGCTCAAGTGCTTATTCATGGACAGCTGGAGGCATGTTCAGTGTTCCAGGTGATGCACACAGACATAAAATGTGGGCTGAGACAATTTTTTAGCTAGCCTCTGACTCTTTGACATTGCATAACACACAAAACTTTTATCAAGTTCCTGAATGACTTTCTGGTCTTTTTCTTTAAATAATCATATAATATGTTTAACATTGGAGGAATTTTATGTATGCATGTATATTGATTCCAAAAAATGATTATAGTGATAGGTTGTTTTATTTATTTGAAATGTATTCTTGTATAAAAAAGAAATGCAGTAGAATCTGGGATATTGATAGAGGGGTCACAACTTCAAAATACTCTATTTGAGTTGGAAGCTTGCATCCGTGAACAAAAATTCTCCTGCCTTGCACTAGTTCTTTTCATTATTTAACTCTGCCTGCAAGGTGAATTATCAGTCAAGGTATCAGTGCAATTTTAGCAAAAGTCTCTGAGACACAGGACTCACAAATTCAATGTATGTGTTTGAGTAGATATTAGGCTTTAAATAAGAGTTAACTGAGTTCTCTGACACTTTTTGTTGTCTCTGTCCAATTCTTTCAGTAATGCTAGAGGTGGGTTGACTTGTGGTAAAGAACTATCAATAGATTCTAAAGTAGGAAAATGGGCTCAATTTAAGTTTTTGACAGCAGAGTGATACAGGTGTTAGTAGTAAGTTGTGACGAACAGCACTAAGTGTAAAGGCTTCACTGTGTGAAATGGACTATTACTGGTTTACTCTAAAGGAAAGGAGGGAGGAAATCAAGAAAGACTTTACTTTGCTATATCAAGTATATTTTAGTGTATCTCCCAGACCTCCCTAAAATAAATCACCTTGGCATCTTTCACTTCTCCCTTCCCAGCTGTCACTTGTCCAGACTTTCATGATATGGAACACTCTGGTGGTTCAGTTCCCTGGGACCTCCCAGAAGGGAGGCACACTTCACAAAATAGGATGTGAGTGGCACCACCCGGCCCCCACAGCACAGCCTTCTGGCAGAAAGTGAAGCTGGGGAAGGCTGGTGGGGAGCATCACTCCATCAACTAGCATAGCTGCGGTGAGTTGCTCCCTGGGGACTGAGCACTTGATGCAGCTGGCTAAGGGTCGCCCTGAGACTCCTGTGAGAACCCCTCAGGAATCACCAGAGCCTCTGCCCCACTGTGGTGTTCTGGGTCTCCATTGTGTCCCCTCTGTTCTCCCCACTTTCTGCTTCCTCAGTTGCCTGAAGTGCCCCTCAGCTATTCCTTGCTGCACCAGCTGCATCTGGAGTCCTGGTAGCTGACACCCACCAGCCTCACTAGCCCTAGAGTGTTCTTTGTAGACCAGCTAATGCATAGTCCTTGTCATATGTTCCAGCCAGTAGTAATTGCTCTGTCAATAGAATTACAAAAAAAAAAAAAAAATCGTGCTATTCTTTTATGACACTTCAGGCTGTTTCTGTTTCTAGCCCAAGCTTCTTGTTTTATAGATGATGTCATTGAGACTCAGAGTGGTTATGCGATATGACTGAGGTCACACAGCATGTGCCAGACATTGGATCTCTTTCTTCCCTGCTATTGTTGATAGTCATTATGTTCTAAGCATAATAAAAACAAATATTCTCTATCACTATTAAGGAAGGCTCATATATTTTTTTGAGCTTGTTTTGAAATTCAAATTTTAATTCATAGGTGGATAGACTGTAACATCAAAATAGTTAAAAGATTCAGAAAACATCTACAAAAATATTAAAGACTGTGGAAATATCGTCACTTTACTACAAAAAGAAAAAAGGCGAAAAGGACTTACAGTTAACCATTTCTTAGTGGTCCTGACTGCTAAGGACAAAGTGAGAAAAAGTGATGCCTGGAAGAGCTCTAGATTTCAGACCACTTGTTATTCTTTGTTTTGGAACGAGGAGCATTTCCATCAGTAAACTAGAAGACACCCTCCACACCCAAGCTATTTGAAAGAAAAGCATGTTAGATCCAGGATAATTCTAGTACCTATACTCGGTGACATGACTAAGTGAGATCTAGCTAGTTCTTTGTAAACAGTTGGTGCTTAATTATCTGTGTCAGTGCATAGGAGTTAAATGATGCACCAGTCTGGGTAAAATCTTATTGGGTAATGGTTTCAGAAACTGGTAGAAGCTGTTATTTTATAATTTTGCTCTCAGAGAAACCCTCACTGTCATCAGTAAGGGGACAGTGGCTGTGTCTTCATGACATCATCCACTTCCTTTTACCAGAAGCCTTGTGTTTTAAAATCATGCATATTTGTTTTCTTACAGTTGGGTGGTCAAATCTTAAAACCAAGGTGTTAATAGGATATATTTGTTCTGGAAACTCTTAGGGGAGAACTTGTTTCTTTGTGCTTTCTAGGAGCTTCCTCATTTCTTGGCCCATGGCCCCTTCTCCATCACCAAGGCCAGTGGTGCACTGCCTTCCACTCCTTTCTCTCTTCCTCCCATATCATTGTGATGTTTCCTCTTCCTCTCACTCTGCTGACACTTTTTTGTAAGGATGCTCATGAGTACATTGGGTCTACCTGGTTAGTCCAGCATCTCCTCATCTTAGGGTCCTTACTAAATCTCACCTGCAGAACCCCTTTTTCCCTGTAAGTACGTCAGTTAGGGCATAAACATCTCTGGGGAGGACCACAGTCCAGTTTCTCACAAGGACCCTTTACTGACCTGGGCATGCAGGTGTAGAGCATGCCTGTGACTGATTAAATTACTATGTATGCTCTTAAAATGTATATGAATCACAAATGTTCTTTCACATTACTGTCTTCAAAATATTTGAAAGAATTCTAATAACTTTCTATGTCCATTCTAGGAGGCCTCTGGAGCAAGCAGTGTTACTTGCACACATGTGAGGTAGAAAGATTCAGAGAAATGAGTTGTATTTAATCATATAAGTTAGGTGGTTGTCTAATAGCTCATCAACCTGATTTCTATTATATGTGTTTGAACTGTCCGCAGTAGATCTCCCAGAATTAAGTGAAGACAGAAAAACAAAGGTGTTTCCGATGAGCACACCTAATAATGCATTTGAGATCCACTATTTAAATTTAAATGTCATCTTAAAAGAAAACCTCATTTTCATTTTCTGTTTCTTTCGTCACCCATGTCAGAAATAATGTGTGTGTGTGTGTGTGTGTTTGTTAGTGTAGATGGTAAAAATAAAAAAATAGAGCAACAAAGTGTAAACTGGCTTCATGGATAGTGTGGGCAACCTGCAGAACAATTTCCAGCTCTGAGATTTTGGTTTTCTCCTTTTGCTGGCCTGCTCTGTAGGCCATATTGGGGAAAACCATCTGGTAACCATATTTTTATCCAGTATTTACAACATTTTACCTTGATAACAATTTACAAGATTTGTAAGTTATAATATATTTGATTATAACTCCTAAATTAGCTTTATATTTTTCCTTATTTCCTGCTTCTTAGTTTGTGCCAAAAGGCTGACAGGTAAGATAGGTGTGAGCCACGTCTTAAAGAGTCTCCACAGAGTAATATAAGTAAAGGGGTCCTAATTTTCTGTTATGGTGTCTCTGAAATCATCTAGTGATCATAAATGTACTGTTGTAGTATTTATTTTCCTTGACCCGTAAACTTTGAAAAATATATCTAGAAAACTACTATCAAAAAAACTTAGTGAAATTTTAGAAAATTTCCTTTTAAGAAGTATTGTCTTTTTAGGCAAGTCTGACAGGAAAGCAAAATAAATATCACAAAAACATCACTCTAACATTCTGGAAAACTTAGTCCTCCTTTAAGATTGGTCATGTTTGAAAGGCTTTTTAGGTCACAACAGCAGACATATTTATTTACACTTAAAAACTATGTAGAAGGAAAGTTATGGGGGAGAGAGAGAATAGAAAAAAATGCCTTCTAATAGCTGTCAGGGCTGTATTATTTCTAATGTTTTCTAACCTTAAAGTCATTTTGATCTAATCATCTTTCTATGACCTCACTACCACCAAAAAAAAAAAAAAAAAAAAAAAGGCTGGGAGAGATTCTCTGAATCTTTCTACCTTACACGTGTGCAAGTAATACTGCCTGCCTAGATGCCTCCTAGAATGGATGTAGAAAGTTAGTAAAATTCCCTCAAATATTGTGATGACAGTAAAGTGAAAGAACGTTTATGCCTCATGTACATTTTAAGAGCACATGTAGTAACTTAATCAGTCACAGGCAAGTTCTGCACCTACATGCCCAGGTCAGTAAAAGGGTCCATGTGAGATACTGGACAGTGGTCCTCCCAGAGATGTTTATGCCCTAACCAGGCTACTTACAGGGAAAAGGGGGTTCTGCACATTCTGTTTCATGGAATAACTTCATTATAGCTCAACACTTCTGTGCCTTTAGAGGTACCTCAAGTCCGCATCTGAGTAAGGCTCTATGTGGCAGGGCAATAGAGACAGGAAGTGCTGTGTGGGTTTGATAAAGGTGGGGTGACATGGGGAGCAAGAATTAGGGATGTACTCAGAGGGTTAGCTTGGTTTCAAGGGTGTTTTTTCAGCTTTCTTCATTTTCCACTGGTATACATTCTCATTAAAATGTATCGAGCATTACAAATTTTTGCTTGTAAAAGGAAGAGACATACATAAATCATAAAAAGTAAAGCTGTCTATAAGATCTGATCCCAAATACATAAAATTCAGTGCTTTTGTACTTTAGAGTTGGAAAGATAATGAATAATGAGCATATTTACTGGGAACCCATGGAAGTTGACCTTTTCAGAATACTAATCATATTTCCCTGAAGGTGTTTTTTTATCTACTCATAAATTACACTGACAAACATGTAGTCTGCAGGACAATAAAGATATTAGGCTCAATGTTTTAAAAATCTTCAGCTTTAAAACGCTATACGTCCTTGGGTGACTACTGCCGTGAAATCTGGCAGCTGCCCCTGTAGTAGAGCGCTGCATGGTACGGTATAGCTATGGTGAGGTGTCAGGCACTGGCTTCTCTAAAGGCACGGCAGTCAGCAGTGACTGCATGTCAGATACACTTCCCCACCATTTCTATGTATTGCCTTATTTAATCAACCGTTTGCCACAGGTCATGGTGTTCTCTCTCACTGTGGAGTAGAGTTTAAGGTCTAACATCTCGTGGGTGGAAGAGAGCTGGTGGTGTTCCATCCCAAGCATTTCGGCTCCCAAGCTCATGTCTTTGCTAGCAGAACAGAACCAAACAGCCTATGAGACTTATAATGATAATTCTTCTATTTGTAAGATTGTCATCTAAATTAAAGGAGACGTAATTTCACTTTATTCTTGACTGAATGTGCAGTTGTGTCAGCTGTAAAGCATTAGGGAGCTGCGAAGGAAAGGCTTGAAGGTTGTAACTGAGCTGACGGGGCCTGGGGGACGAGGATTAGCAACTCTGGAGGTCATCATCCCCCTCCCTAGCCCCTACCTGTGCTCAGGCTCTGAATTTCCAGTAGCTACAGAATTCTCGGGTCCTTTATAATATGGCCATCCCAGAACACTCCTTGTGTCTCTGCAGTCTTCCACAGCCAGCACAGCAACAGTGGAGAGCCACTGACCTTGCCAGATGTCCTGCTGGGCCAGGGGGCATGTCCATCTTGAATGACAGAAAGTGGCTTCTCAGTTTGAAGCTGGTGTATGGAGGGAGATGAGCTAAAGATTGTTAAAAACGATGCCTTGAGTTATTTTTAAGATATCTTCATCTTTTCTGTAACTCCAAAGCTTGCTGTCTACTGGATTAAGAAAAGTTTATTCTTTTCCTCAGGAGGGGAAAAATAATCATTATAAGTGATCTCTTATTTCTGATTTTGAGGAGCGGCAAAAGTAGCAAATCAGAATTGTGCCTAGGAGCTTAACTCCTAAATCTGACATGCAGGCCTGTGGGGCCCAGCGCAAGTTACACAGCTGTGAATATATGAATTCCAGCCTGTTCCTCTTGTGGTGAGTCTGTGCAAAGTTACTCACCTTCTCTGCATATGCTCATTTCACTGTCTAGCAGGCAAATCAACTGAAGTAGAATTGCTACCCAGCATGCACTGTAGCTTAAGAATTCAGTAATAACTTTTTTTTTTATTAAAGATTTATTTATTTAATGCATACAGAACTGGGTACAGGCCAGAAGTGCAGAGGTGGTGAGAGGCTTCACCAGAGACAGAGTGGGGAGCAGAACAGGCCAATCGACAAAGTACACTGCTGAGGGGAGCAATGGATGAGACAGGAGAGGTCTGCCGTGCCATGTGGTCACCTCCCTGGCTGGGGATAGAACTTGCATTGAAGTGGCCATGGCCAGCTTCACAGTGCTGCGCTTTAGTCCCCTCATCACCAGGGAGTGCCCAATAATAACTGTTTTTGCTAACAAAATTATTTCAGTTTTAGCATCAGATGGTGTTGTAGAGCTTATTAAATATATTTTAGAAGTGAATATAGTTTTTCTTGCAGTATTCAAATGTTTTAAACTAGAAACATAAGAGGAATTTTAAAGCTGTTGTACCATCTAAGTTGCTCTTGTATTGTGATGTGTGTGGGGGTGTGTTGCTTTAACTTGGTAACTAATTTGTTGGAAATAGGAAAATATGTTAATGTCTCCTTATGAGAACAGATCTATTTTAGAAACATAATAAACTTTTGAAATTTTTATTATATATCTTCATGTAGGCAAGAAGACTAAGGTTAAAGGTAGGCACAATTACTTTCAGAAATGTACTCCTTAAGAATGCTATTCTGGCCCAGTCATTGTCAGCCTGTAAAGGTGATGGGTTTACTAGATTTGGGATAGTAATCTTAACCCCATTTTACATATAATCATAAAATTCTTAATTAAGCCTTTCCCATATAAAAATATGATTTACATCAGTGCCTGAACACTTATGAGCTATGGTATGATTTTGTGTAAGTTGATGATCAAATATTACCAATACTCCAAAATTAGTCATCAGTTCTTTGCCTCCAGTAAGTATAAGGCATTTCATGGTGAATGATTGTAGGTGAAAATGGCAGTGTGGCTAAACAACAAACAAATTAAAAACAAAAACAAAAAACAAAACAAAACAAAAGACTTGTACCTTGCAAAAAGTAAAGAAAAAAACAGAAAAAAATAAGAGAAAACCCGCTAAAATGATATATTGTGGGCCCTGCCTGGTGGCGCAGCGGGTTAGAGCACAGCACTGAGAAGTCCCCGCCCCGGAGGTGGCCCACTTGGCCCAGCAGTCTTATCCCGTCTCGCCCGCTGCTCCCCTCAGCAATGTACTTTGTCAGTTAGTTTGTTCTGCTCCCCACTCTGTCTCTGGTGAATCCTGCACCTCTGGCTTGTACCCCATAAATAAATGAATAAATGTTTTAAAAAAAAAGTATATTGTGAAATTATAATACGAATTATGTCCTAGAGAAGCTATCCTACTTTTTGAGGAAACAGCCCACAATTAGTTTCTCTTAATTCCACTCAATTCTGCTGGGCAATTGTGAAATCCTCTAGCCCTTCTTGTAGAACTTTCAGTAGCATGCCTAGTGATAGTTTTTCTTTGGTATGGGTTATTATTTGAAGTTAACTAGAAACTTCTTGATGGGAGTTTGATGATGAAATTGAAGTTAGCGAGACACTTCTTGAGGGGAGTTTGATGATGAAACATGGTGCAAAGCCTCTGGGTACTGCCGTTCCCGGTCCACTTGGGGGCCCAGCCTCAGGGCAGACGCTGGCCACATACTCCAACCCCCAAGCCGGTGCCAGCACGTGCCCACACACATTTGTGCTCAGCATGTTTGTGGATGGACTGACTTTCCCACAGGAGAGAGCAGCATTGCTGACTGGGAGGGCAGCTCGCGACCTCACCGGCACATCTGAGAAGTATCATGTGGTGCTCTACTTGCATTGGTTTGTAACCCAGGAAGGGTGGGCAGAACTGTGGCCTAGAGGCCTGACTGGGGGATCACCAGCAGGAGGCACTGTGTCTAACCTGTGGGTTGCCGTTGTTGCTGCCTGACTTGGAGAGGAAAAAGGGGGAACTCAGATATGGCACAGACACATCCAACTCAGCCCAGGGTCGCTGGAGCAGAGGAATGATGATGGTCGAATTGGAACACAGAAAATGGAATTCCTCAGCCACTTCCAGGGATACTTTCCCTTCCAGGGATACCTCCCTTCCCTGCTCTGGGCACAGAGCAGTAAGCAGGGGACCTGTCATTGCACCCCTGGAGAGTGTGGAGACAGCAGGGCCTCTGGGGAGAGCTGAGGTCCAGCTGAGCAGGGACACACCAGGTAGGCCAGGTTAGCTGGTGTGAACAGTGCAGAGGCCCCTCTGGCCTCCACCAGCATCAGGTCTCCTATTGCAGGGCAGGATTGGTGTCTGGGGCTACTAGGCTCTGGCAGCTCCTGGAGGAGGCAAGAGATGCAGAGGTGGTGAATTCTACAGATCAGACTGGGGCCCAGCTGTTCCAAACCTTCATCAGGTCTCTCAGAGGAGATCTGCAGCCCAGGGTGTGCGACTCAGAGCCAGTTCTTGGGCCTCTTCTAAGAAGCTACTTGCAAATCTGCAAACTCACTCTCAGGTCCCCTGGGATCCTCTTCACAACGCTCTGAGTACTATTTTGAAATCTCCATCTTTTTTTTTTAGAAAGACAGTGTGTTTTGTTTTCTTTTTTAAAAGGTTTATTTATTCATGCATACAGAACTGGGGTACAGACCAGAGGTGCAGAGGCAGTGAGAGGTTTCACCTGAGACAGAGTGGGGAGCAGAACAGGCATATCAATAAAGTACACTGCTGAGGGGAGCAGCGGATGGTCAGGAGAGGTCTGCCACGCCATGTGGGTCTCCTCTGGTGGGGATCGAACTTGTGCTGCAGTGGCTTTTGCTTCTTGACAGTGCTGTGCTTTAACCCGCTGTGCCATCAGGAAGGGCCTGATAAGACTGAGGCTCAGAGACTAAGATGATTAAGAATCAGACCGTGAGAACCCAGCTAAGCAGGGAGTGAAGCAAGGTTTCCTGACCCTACCTGCAGGGAAAACAAAGGATATGTAGTTGTGTTGCCTTGGAAAGCACCTCCTTCAGACTTTGACTCTTCCACTCCCTCAGAAACCTGAGGGTTTTAGAAATCTTCATTGAAAATAGACAGGGAAATGTGATCTCACTACTCTCAGGTTCACTATCCAAATAACAGCTAACACTTTTCCAAATTGTGTTTATTGAGGTGAAATAGGTTTACATTTTTGTATCTGCTCTGGGCAGATAGGTTAAAACCTCTACAAGCCACACTTGCACACTGCCCATCACCCATGCCTCACCTGTGCCCAGTAACCCCCACCCTGTCCCACTGGATCCCTTTCCTCTCCCACTTCCACACCACCCTGTCTGGTTCTTTTTAATTTTTAATTTTCTAATTGAAGTAGTGTTGCTTGACATCACTGTTAATTTTTTTGATTTAGAGGATTTCTCCCTCAGCTTTTCGACATAGCTCTACCTCACCAGAGCACCCCCAGTCCTCACCCCCAACTCCCGCCTCTCCTTCTCCTCTCCTGGATGTCTCAGATCTATGGTCTGCTTTCAAGGGTTTGCTTTACAGTTTGTCTAATTTTGTATTTGGCTTATCTGTATTCCACATACAAATGACAGCGTCCGGTATTTGGCTTTCTCCTTTTGGCTTATTTCACCGAGCATAATCTCCAGCTCCATCCATTCTGTCACAAGTGACAAGAGTTTCTCTTTTTGACCACAGAGTAGTATTCCATTGCATATGCCTACACATCTTCTCGATCCATTCATCTATTTTGGGACGTTTAGTGTGGCAGTTGTAAATAGTGTTGCAATAAACAGAAGAGTGCAGGTTTCTGTTCAAATTAATGTTTTTGTGTTCTTTGGGTAGATACCTAGGAATGGAATTGTTAGGTTGTATGGCATATCCATTTCGAGGAGCCTCCACAGTGCTTTCGGTGGGGGTTGGACCAGTCTATATTCTCACCAACAATGCACAAGGCTTCCTTTTTCCCCACACCCTCACCAACACTTCTCTTGTTTATGGTTGTGTTATTTTTTTAAATATGGGCCAATCTCACTGGTATGAGGTTGCATACCTCATTGTGGTATGATTTACATTTCTTGGTTGACTTGGTTTTATATTTGGATTTTAAGAGTTTATAAACTGGCCCTTTGAGATTTTTTTTTAATTTTTAAAATTTTTTTGTGATATTTTTCTTTCTTCTGATTTGTTTCATATATCATCATCCTCTCCAGATTCATCCATGGTGTCACAAGTGGCAGAAGTTCATTTTTTTTAAGTAATATAATAGTTTATTTTTACATCATTTTGTGCCTTTTTCCATCTCAGTTGTAATCCTCATGGGGTTCCCATCACCAAATCACCCTTGTGCCATCACCATAGTCCAGTGCAAGAACGTCATTTTTTTTTAATTGCTGAGTAGTATTTCCTTGTGTTTGCCTCACACATAGTATGTATATATTTTCCATTTATATTGTGTGTATGTATATGTATACATTGTGTGTATACACAAGTATATACACACATACACACACACACATAAACCAGGTGGTTGGACCAGAAGCTTGTACAACTACTTTACATGTTCATTCAGTAATCCTCATAACAATACCTTGAGGAATCCACAGCCCAGAAAGGTCCAGAAATTTCTCCAAGGTCACATAAAAATAAAAAAAAAATGGTAGGGCCAGGTTGAACACTGAGCTGGCCTAAGTGTTTGGTTCCAGGGCATGTGCTTACAGTCACTGCATGATACTTGTTTTATTCTGATATCAGAATACCACTGAACTGTAAGATGTCACCCATGGCAGGCAGAGGACAGCAGTTTTCTTGTGTAAAATCATGCCGGCCATCTAAAGGTACCTCTTCACATGTTTTGACTAATTTTGAACATCCACCTTTTTCTGATTGCTTCAAGGAAGGCTAAATGTCTGCACATTCCATCTGGTGCTTACTCACTTTTTGATAAATCTTGGTTTCTTAGCACAAGACAGCACACAACATTTTGAATATTTGCAGATGGCTGAGTGCAATTGTTAGGCTTATCTTTTCTCAGTTGTTCCTAGCCTTTGGCTGAATTTTTAATTAAAACTCAAATTATAGACTCTACTCCTTTTATAGTCGTGGGAGAGGGACAACAAATATGGCGTGTTAATAATATGCACAGTACAGCAGCTTGGTATAATAAACCCATGGCATGAAACAATCAAAGAGAGGACCCAAGGACCATTAAAATCATCTTAAATGCTTCTGGTTTATAGTTGTTAGTTGATGTTCTTTTTTACTTTATTACAATCACTATATCTATATTTTTTCCTGATCCCTTACACTCCTGCTATGAGTGAAGCCATCCTATATTTTTCTTTTTCTTTCTGGCTTATTTCACTAACCATGATCCCTTCCAGTTCCATTCATGTTCCCACAAATGGCATAAGTTTATCTTTTTTGATTGCTGAGTAATATTCCATTGTGTATATATGCTATATCTTCTTGATCCACTTATCAGTTTTAGGAAAGGAGACTAGACAGAGATCATTATGTTGCCCAGGCTAATAAATAATAGAGGGGAAACTTTTAACTAAGGTTTACTGCCTATTTTGCCTGTTAAAAACAAGGGGGCCTTAAAAAAAAAAACATGTTAAATGCTTATGATGAAGATCAAATAGATGGAATTATGTGGACAACACTCAGAGACATATACTTCCATCACTTCCATCCCAGGTATTGCATTGATCTCATTTTCTCTGCAAAATGACAGATTAGAGTAATGATGAGTTGCTTGTTAGAAGCTGAGTGGTAACCAGTAACCATCTCACACTTGGGAGTAGCTTTGAGCGGCTGCTTCTTAGAATGCCTCATCATTGACCACTCTGGTGCTTGTAATTATTTATGTTCTTGTTCAGCCTGCAAATAGGCAGTGCCATATCTGGAGTTGGTGAACCCTTGGTAGAGGTGACAAGGCCTTGGCTCCTCGACAGCTTGTTCGCTTTCTTCAGGAATGACCAGCTTTTTCGAGGAGACTGGTGGTATTACTTCCACCATGCTTTGCCCTCATCCTGGCCCCTTATTCAGCTGTTTCTCGCCTCCTCAGTTTCCTGAGATTTTGGTCCCCTCTGTTCTATTCAGCACCTGCTCCTGTGTGTCTGCCTTCATCTTAAATGTACTCTCCACCTTTTTAGCAAAAAGGGAGACTCAGCCTCCCCAGTGGTCTCCTTGCTCTTTTAATTGTAAAGTGGTGTCTTTCTTCCCCCTTTCAGTACGTGAAGAAGCTTTGTTGCATTGTTCCTTCTACATTGATTCCTCTACACACTTTTTTTTAATACAATAGTTTATTTTTGCATTATTTTGTACATTTTTTTCCCCATCTCAATTGTAATCCCCGTGGGTTTCCCATCACCGAGTGATTCCTCTACACTCTTAAAACCCTTAGCTTTGAGATTCAGGCCCTCGCTTTCACCCAGGCCTTGCAGCATCCTGATCACCCCCTCCCTCCATCCTTCCAGGACTCGGCCCCAGCCCTGCCACCATCATGTGGGGTGGCTGCTATCCACGTGGGTTTTGACTATGTATAAGCACATTCCTCCAAGTCTGTAACACGATGAAAGTTTCCATTAACAGGAACTGCTGCTTCTCCTCACTAGTCCATGCAGGCTTGACCTTGCTAGACCTTTACACAAACCCATCCAGCTTGCTTGTGTAGCTCCACCTTGTCTGACTGTCCTGTGACCTAATCAAAACCTCTGACCCCTCTGCTGGCCAGCTGCTCGGTTTTCTCCCTTTCTGTGCATGTCAACCCTAGATTTCCTAGTCACAGGCCCAACTGGTAAACAGCTGTTGGAGAAAAGGCTAGAGGTCTTCACAGAATTGCACGGGAGAGGGAAGGGTCTTTTTTCTGATGAGAAAATTGCAGTGCTGTTGCCAAAAGCTGAGGGATTGGGCGCCATGCAGGTTGGGACACCCAGTGACCACTCTGATTTCATCTACCATCTCTTGACAGATTGAGTTCTTGAAGTTAGTTATTTGGCTGATTTTCTGTGCCTGTGCCAGCTAGCTTTCTGTGCATCGTCTTTCCAAAATGAAGCCAGAAATCTTGGCTCAAAGTTCCCTGGTGATAAAAGCTTCTGCTTTACTATTTGCACAGACACTCTGTGTTCTCCAGAACCCAAGTGACTAGGGATATCGTTTCTCAAGGCTGAGAAAACATATGGTTGAGAGTATGCCGCTTCTCATCGTCTGTAGCCTCCTGACGAGACATCTGCTGTAGCATTTTTTGTTCTTGGATCATGGGCTGTTGTTTGCCAATTGTTTTCATAAATATTAATCTTTGCAATCTTGACTGACATACAAGTTGTTCCTTTTGGAATCCTTTCTTCTTTGAATGCACCATTTGCAAATCATTGTATAACTACAGAATAGGGTTTTGCTTACCGAAAGATTCCTATTTTCAAAGTAGGGGGCTAAAATTCCCAGTGCAAACCCTTGTACTTTTCATTTGAATTATTCCTCCTTTTCCAGAACTAAGTTTATTGCCATTGAAATAATATTTCTACATTAATTTTGCAATAAGAACTTTTCATGTCAGCCCTTGGAACTACCTCAGGAAGACGTGTAAGCTACACTTTCTGATTGATTTGGTCTCCAGCTAGAGGGCGATTTCTTCTTAGGCTGAAACTGTAAGCTGGATCATGATTACAAACTGCACTACCAAGAGTCTATTCAAGATGTTCCCACAATGGCATTCGGTGCATATTAATTTCCAGTCATACCTGTACAGGGAAAAATAATTGACATCTGTGATGGATGGCAGAGTGAGCTTACCTGTTCCCCAGGGGGTGCTGTTGCGTGATGCTGGCATGATTTTGTAGGACTGTGTGACCCCTGCCAGTGTGGGTAGCATGTGTAGATTCTCATCAGGGCTACACACAGTTTTGGGGCTTATTTTTATTGTTGCTGGTAGCTCCTGCTTTATTTTCCTCTTAACCTTAGGGATCCATGATTGAGCACATTTAAAATTGTTTTAATTATTGCTCAATGAATAAAACCCTTTTGAACCTAAGGTATGAATATAACTTCCCATAGATAGTTGACTTTAAGGTCTATCAACAAGACTCATCTGTGTATGAAGCCAGTGGTGCCAAATTCTGCAGGTGACTACTTTCGAAGGAAGATGATTTGATCTTTTCTTCCTTCTAATCTACTGTTCCACACCAAATTTCATCTCTTTTTAAAAATTGATGCAGTGCCGGCTCTCATTGTAAGATCTTGAATGGGATGCCCCATCCTCAGATTTTCAAGAGAAGTTGTAGTCTTTTATTGCTTTATATGCAGATAATGTTTATATCTGTGTTTCAAGGATACAGGCTTACCCTTCTACAAATGTGTTAGCACACCAGGTCACCCCAGCAAAGTCCTAATCCTCCCTCCATCTCCACCCTTGGGCCCTTACCCTTTTGCTCCCACCCTCTTTTTTTTAAATTGATTTTTAAGCCAGAATACCCTATTACTAGGGGAGAGTTAATAAATTGGAAAAATGAAGCAACTCATTGGTGAGCGATGAAACTATGTCTTCAGCTGTATCTAGAGTCATATCAAAATTATAGTTAGATCAGAAGAGATTTTCACATTTTGCTCTCTTTGTGGCTGGCTGTGTCAGGAACTAGGGATGTATCTCATGGTTGAGATCCAGCATCTTCCCTTGGAGGCCTCCTGGCAAGTGTCCTCTCCTCTCTGCAGCTGCCATTTTCTGAGAGAAAATGAGGTTCATGTGTTTGCACACTATCTTGCTGATTCTTGCCAGGGATACTTTCTGGAAAGAGCATAGGGAATGTTTCTCTGTGCATCTGTCTTTGTGAGGAAAGAGGATCTCACATATATTGGAAATTATTCCAGGATTGGGTTAGACACTCAGGAGTAGATGAGGGGGCCCACTTAGGGAGCCCTGCTGTGAACCGCAGGTGATTCTATAAGGTGAGGGCTAGGCATGATGGGCAGGGGCCCACTGGTCAGGGATGAGATGCTGGAGAGAGGTGATTTGGGAAAGCCAGGCCTCAGAGTATATGGTTACAATCAGCCATTACCTATTTAGCTACTGTGATGTGGTGCATCCTGTGCTGAGGTGAGATACTGAGGGAGCAATGGAGCCACTCTGGCTGTTTCCTGATAAAGCACCATAGACTGGTAGACAACTGAAACTGGCGGTTTCAATTTCTGAGAGTAGAAGTTTGAGGTTCATATGTCCATGGGTTGAGTCCTTCTGAGGGCCTTGAGGGAAGGCTATTTTCCAGACATGTCTCATGGCTGGTGACCAACCATGTCTACCCTGGGGCTTCATGTGGGTTTCCCTCTGTGCATGTGCCTGTGTTCAGATTTCCTCTTTTTTTTAAAGATTATTTTGTGCATACAGAACTGGGGTACATGCCAGAGGTGCAGGGACGATGAGAGGATTCACCAGAGACAAAGTGGAGGAGCAGAACAGGGAGACTGACAAAGTAACTGCTGAGAGGCATAATGGGCGGGACAAGAGAGGTCTACTATGCCATGTGGATCACCTCCAGGGTGGGGATTGAATTCATGCTCAAGTGGTTTTAGCTTCTTAGTGTTTTCTTTAACCCACTGCGCCACCAGGAAGGGCCTGGCTTTCTCTTCTTTTAAGGATATAAAGATTGTACTGGATTAGGGCCCATGCTATTGCCCTTGTTTCAATTAGTTACTTCTTTCAGGACTTGGGATCCAACTGTGACTCTATTCTGAAGTAATGGAGGTCCAGATTTCCATGTTAGTTTTGGGGTGACATATTTCTGGTCTAGTGCCAACTCTGTCTTTAATCTACACATAGATGAGGCGCATCCAGATGTTTTCTTGTGATGATTGTGTTGAGTGCAGTTAATGTGCATTGAGTGAATTGCTGGCATCTATAGAGGTAGAGGAAGTTACTGTTAAACATTATTTAAATCAGGCAAATAAACAGAGAAATGTAGAAAAGGGAATTTGCTTTCCTCTTTGTGTTTCCCATCTTGGATTAAAGAAAATACTTGATTGGCACAAAAGCTCCAGTGACACTGAGAGGTACATGGACAGACCTTGGAGTTTAAAATAGGACCATTAGTTAGCAGTTCTGGAAAAGAAAGGGTGTGTATTTGAAACCTAGACTTATAATCTTCAGCCTTGGCTTACTCTCAGTACATCATCCAGTCTTCTTCTTGAGCACTTTGGACTGTTTGACATAATCACCAAGAATTGCACCTTCCCAATATCATCTTTGGAGTATTTGTATCTGATACTGGTCTAATTAAAGAATTATTGAGATCTGGCAAGGTGGCAGCAGAGTGAAGACACTGAAATCACTACTTCCAAGTTCACACAGGAATATAAGACTAAAAATGGACTGTTGACTAACATACTATGAGTTTCAATCAAAATGAGAGCATCCTGTACTCACTAGAAGGAAGATAACTGAGGGAGGCTCAGCGATTGGAGAGCTCTGATAGGAGAGCTCTGATCCAGGAGCACCCAGGTGCCCAGGTGCTAGAAAGTACCTCAGATGGGAGGCTTGCTGCTCTTCAGCCCCACTAAAGCCCTGGAGGTAAAGAGAGACAAGTCAGCTCAGCACCTTCCAGAGACTAGGACTCAATGTGTTACTAGAAGAAGCTGACCACCACAAGAGACCCTTGACTGTTACTAGCTGAGACAACAGATGCAGTTCCACACAGTGGGGGCTGGAAAAACAAGAGATATTGAAACAAAGCACAGCTCAGAACATCCTCCACAACTGCAGTGTCTGGGAGTCCCTCAGCCATCACAGAAGGAACATCCAGAAAGAATGCCAGCCAACAACAGCAACATTGTATCTCAACAAATAGAAAGTATTAGAAAATAGAAGACAGGGAAAAGAAGACTAATAAATACCCAAGCAAGTCCACAGGGGAAAAACTCACCACAGAAAGATCAGTGACCAGAAATCACCAAAGAAATAAAAGAACTTCGCAGCCTACTGGATAGAGAATTCAAAATCATCATGATAAACAAACAAAAAGAAGATGAGAAGGGGAAAAATGATATGAGACAAGCCATCAAGGAATAGAAGAATGCAAACGAAGAAATGAAAGAAATGAAAAAGAAAAAAACAATGTAAGACAAGCAATCAATGCATTGAAGAAAGAAAATGAGACGTTAAAAAAGGAAATAGAAGAAATGTAGGAGATGAAAAGGCCACTAGAGGAGATAAAGAATGCTGGGGAATGTAATGAAAACAGAATAGATGAAATGGAAGAACAATCAGCACTCTCAAAGACACAGAAATAAAGAGAATTAAAACAGAAAAAGAAAGAGAAATAAAAAGGAACAGGAATGAAGAAACATTTCAAGAGCTATCTGACACCATGAGAAAAGGAAATATCAGAATTATAGGTA